>NC_074678.1:48156843-48456843 GCF_029448725.1 Salvelinus fontinalis | reverse complement strand
TACTTGATAAATGCATTTCTAGAATATGAGAGCCAGGGGTTCAGTTCTCTTGTTTGGTCTACAGACTGTCACTATGGCAGGAGACGGATACCGAGGGAAGATGTCTCCTCACACTCCCAATGAGAGGTTTGAGGGAGCCACTGTGCTGAAAACACTGCAGGTAAGCAAAGCGTCTATACATAGACACAATGGAGAAGATTAAATGAACCTCTGTTTGAAACCGCTTGATTCGTATTGCCCTTTTCACATAACAATCTCTCAGTATTGCTCTTGTCTCAAAGTTATCAAAAGTCACTCTTTCAGTACCTTAGTAGGCAACTACATCATATTTTTGGTTCCTTATAAGCAGGGATGCAAATTAAAATACCCTGCTAGCCTGAGGCTAGTATTTTTCAGACTGGGCTAGTAGAAGTTGCAGTCTACTAGCCCGGCTGGCCACTGCCGTTCTATCCTTGGAAACATGCTGGGGGAATATTTAACCATACTGTGTGTTACCCTGCAGTACGGCTACGAGGGCCGTGTCCCATTGAGGAGCGCTCGTCTGTTCTATGATGCCAGTGAGAGGGCCAGACGCATCATCGAGTCCTACTTCCTGCTCAACTCAACGCTCCACTTCTCCTACACACACCTGGTGTGCCGGACCGCAATCAAAGGTGAGCCAAGTCACCAGTTTACTTCCTGAATTGACTTCATTTAAATGGAGTTATGGTATCATTATATCATTATCAACCTTTCCTTATAGTGTCATACAAAATTGAGCATTATGTGACTTTGAGAGTTTGAGCATGTAGGTTTAGTCAAATTTGGTTTAGTTTGCCTCTTTGTTGCTTTAGTAAAGTTCATCTCTGTTTTGTGCTGTTTTGGGGTTAATAAAGTTGGTCTCTGTTTGGGTTTAATATAAGCTTTATGTCTGTTTGGTATAGGGCAACAGGACCATAGAAATGACCTGAGCCATCCCATCCACGCTGACAACTGTCTGTTAGACCCAGAGGCCAACGAGTGCTGGAAAGAACCACCAGCCTACACCTACAGAGACTACAGGTTACCACCTAGCTCCGGTCCTTCATTTTTCCGTGATGAATATATATTTCAATGTAGTTACGAAGCAGCTTAGGGCACAAGCTCTGGTCCATGGCTACGCTGCCTCCTAACAACATTGAAACATATTTGCGCTATCAATGGCACCATATTATTACCGTTACCTAGTGTTAAATAGTCATGGCTAGAACACATTTTCAATGGTTCTCATTGTGTCCTAAGTGCTCTGCTGTACCTGAATGGAGACTTTGAGGGAGGGGAGTTCATCTTCACAGAAATGGACGCCAAAACAGTCACAGTGAGTCCTCTCCTGAGAAGGGAAATCTTCTTTTTTTTGGAAGAGTGAAGTGATCAAAATGTCGCATATCATTGTTATTGCCCGTCTTTTCGGACGTTTTTTATTAGTCTTACCCTTTCTTCGTACATTTGCATGGCACTTTTCTGTCGTTTGGAGCGTCGTCTAAATAAAGTTGGAATTTCCCACGTCCAATGTGATCCCGTTTCCACCACGACAGTCAGGTACTGACCCTGGTCTCCCCCCTCCTCCGTCCCCTCCTCCCCTAGGCACAGGTGAAGCCAAAGTGTGGTCGTATGGTGGGGTTCTCGTCTGGCGGAGAGAACCCCCATGGAGTGAGGGCTGTCACCAGGGGGCAGAGGTGTGCAGTGGCCCTGTGGTTCACCCTGGACCCCCTCTTCAGAGAACTGGTAAACACTACAGCCATGGCCCTATCATAATGTCTTCTATGATTATGTCTTTCATAGAGACACATGTATAGAGTATAGTACATCATGTTATGTACAAGATGTTTATAATGGCTATTGATTTAGGAATATATTTATTGCTATTTAGTTAGGAAGATGATTATTTCGGGAAGATGTTTATATCACGATACATAACTCCTCCTCTCTTTTCTCCCTCTCTCTTTCTCCTCTAGGAGCGCCTGCAGGCAGATGAGGTGATGCAGGCACTGGACAACCAGAGCAGCCAATCACAGTGGGACACAAGCCTCAACATCAACCCCAAAGACGAGCTGTAGTAGTCCGCCGGCGCCCAAGCCCAGCACCCCCCAAATCTTTATATCTATCTATTTATTTAATGAAGTTTGGATCAGAACAATTTTATTTTTGTACTGTTTGAAGTGCAAGGTTATATAGTTGTGTGTGTTGTCGTCGTGGCTTTTAGTCTGTTGTTGTGATTCTTTTTCTTCTTCTGTACATACCAGTACTTGAGTTCACGTTTGGGTCTTTGTTTTTCTTTCCATTGACTCTCTCTCTCTGTTGGGGTGAAACCCAGTCATTGTGCCTCACACTTTATAAGGTCCAGTTCACTTTGTGATGACTTTATAAGGACCAGTTCACTTTGTGATGACTTAAAATGCTCAGTTCCCTTTGTGATGACTTTGTGTAGTGTGCGGGTTTGCACACAAGGTTGTTGCAATACAGACCTGTCATACGTATGTACAGTTCTTACTGCACTGTGAACAAGCGACAGAGAAGAACAGCAGTTGACATTGTCGTTTCTCTGTTATAGAAAAAAGAAACGGGCTGTTTATAACGTTTAAAACATGCACTCATAAAACCATCGGTAGTGGGATTATCTCTTTCGGGCGGTGTAAACACAGTTAATATGTTTCATCTATTTAGTCATTGAAACATTGGCTGGAATATATACATTCACCGCGAGAAAGAGGTCAGGCATTTCTTTACAAACAGGGAGCTATAATCCCTTTTAGTGACTGACAATAATGATTGAACTGGTCTGTCACTATTTTATTGTGCACTTTCTTCTTGTTTGTAGTGTGAGAAAGAGACACCGTCTTCATGACTCACGTTCCCTCCCTAGCTCTGGTCCATGGCGTTAGCAAGCCTTGGACCAGAGCTAATGCCTCCCGTCAATTGTAATCAAACGCAGAGCAAGATAACTGTTTACAAGTTAGCTGACACACGGGCATGGAGTGTGTGTTTTTTTGTTGTGTGTTTTATGTGTCTGTTTTAAAGATAGACAGCTGCTATTGCAATTGTCGGCATTTGATATTAGAAGCTTTTTAATAAAAGATGTCATTTATTCCTGTTTAAAGGAATTCTTATAGGTGTCCTTTCCTTTCGAAACTTCCTCATTTCATGGGTCAAAATAGACAGACAGGCACACACACTGTTAAAATACAATGGAAAGAAAGTGCCTTGTGTACTATGATATTTCAATGATACAATTGCTAACTATACGTAACTTATCCATTTTAAGTTAGATTAGTGTTTTAATCTTATCTTTTGAGAGGGAGGATGGCCACTGACTAATATTTAAATATAAATTGCTGTAGCACAAACAAATTGTTGTATCCATCTCTTTTGTTGTTAATGTGTACTTATAAATTAAAAAGACAATATTTCATAAAATAACTTAAACCGTGTCCTTTATTATTTGGGAATGTGTACATTGTTTAACATTTGGGAACACATTGTCTATTGGTTCAGTTGTAACCAACATTTCATGAAGTGGTTTTACAAAAATGTATTTGAAAATCTATACATGAATACGACTATAACGAAATGGATCTTAAATATCAAGATAAACATAGAGGTGAATTATTTATAGTACTGACTGTTCCAACTCCGATTTTTCTCATTACAAATGATATATACAGTATCAAACCATCTTTCCTTTTAAATCTCTTAGCATCTATAGTCAGTGCATTGTCTCAAATCAGATAGCCGCGGGAAGTAGGGGTGCTGAGGGTGCTGCAGCACCCACTGAGGAATCGGGAAAAAATGCAATATTAATAAATTATTTTACATTTGTTTAGAAGAAGAAGAGAAAAATCTCACAAAAGTAGTGCACTGGGCCTTTTACTAGTCCTGTATTAGCGGACCGATACAGCCGTCTGTAGCGCAGGCACACAAAAAAAAACTTTGCAGCACCCCCACTCTCAAACATCTTGAATGAAGCCTTAGAATGACGCCCTCTGACGGAAGATAATGTGGTCAGTGTAGATGCCACTACTACAAAGGACCTAACTTAAGATAGATTTAAGGATAAACCTAAAAACACTCAGTGACAAACGATTTATAAAGGCATTATGGTAACTGGCAATATGGCTTCCCACACCCAGACTACCTACTAGCACTGCAGGCATTGGTGAGCTCAATGTTTTCTAGTAGGCTAGGTTAAAGTGCATCAGCAACAGAGAGGAGGCTGTTGACTATGTAGAAAACAAGTGCCAGTAGGCCTATAATCACATTCTGTATAAATATTTGTTGTCACACAGCTATTGAACCAGTCACCTTGGTTATAATCATTCATTTGATGAAATAATCTCTTTATGTACTGTACACAGTGAGCACAGGATAGATCCCCGACGGCTGATCAATTCGGGACCCTTAGGAGTTGTGCATGTTTTATGAAGTAACGTGGAAGAAAACAGAACTTCGGAGGTCCTAAACGGATCATCTGTGACAAATGAAAAGGTAGAGAATAAAACCCTTCTCTCAACAGTGCTGATCCCATCTAAAGATTCACTTTCAGTAAAAATGCCTCATTTAAAGTTGTATGCTAGTTGATACTGGAACAGAGCCTAGATTTCTTTGGTGATTCCCCTCTCCCTCAGGCCTCGCCCACACTGAGATTTCGTTTTTTCGGGTGGAGACGATGCTTTTTCAATGGGAGTCATCCAATGCAGGATGAATGACAACGGAGCTGATTGTCCCCCCAAAAAAGTATTTTTTCCTTGTGAAATCCTTGTGAAAAAGTGAAGATTAGTTGTACTTTTATAGAGCAAATATTGACAACTAAGTCGTATACAATTTCATCCGTGTTCATGTGTCTCTGTGTACCCGTACCCTTAGCTTTGCCCAGATCTCGATTATTTCCTCTCGAGGTATGATGTTGCGAATGGTGGGTTCAGAAGCGGTACGCCAGGTGCTCAGTGAAGCGGAAAGGCTTGGTCTCGTTGACGGTGCACAGGAGGTCCTGCATGCGCCGGGCGCGCCGCTCCTCAAACACCAGCCTGCGGGAACGCTCTCTGGCCGCCTGCTGCTCCGCCCGCTTCTCTGCCCGCTTCCTCTTCAGCCACCTGAGGAGAGAGAGAGAGAGAACCGGACAAATTATTTGAAAGATCTTGAGTGTCCAGACCAGGGCTATCCAACCCGGTTCCTGAAGTGCTACCCTGCTATAGGTTTTAACTCCAACCCCAGTTGTAACTAACATGATTCAGCTTATCAACCAGCTAATTATTAGAATCAGGAGCGCTAGATTAGGGTTGGAGCGAAAAAACCTACAGGATGGTAGCTCTCCAGGAACAGGTTTGGAAAGCCATGGTCCAGACTATCTCCAAGGCCCTTCGACAGTAAACAGACATTCACCAAGCCGAGTAGGGACTCACAGTTTGAAGGCTCGTTCACACTCTTCTCGGTTGTGCAGGTAGAATCCACTCTCCTCCTCCAGCCTCTTCATCTCCTCCAGCTGTCTGTCTCTCTGCTGTTGTTCGTGTTTCCTCTGCAGCCACGACTTAAAGGCCTCGTCTGGGTCACTGTGCTCCCTCTGAGGGAGGCAGGACACAGGGAAAAATCTAGTCAAAATGGCTTTCATTCACTATCCTACTTTCTTGGACTGGCTTTTCACAAGCTTTCTGGTGCAGTATATTCTATGATTGCACTAAAGACTATAGCAGTTTGGCATACAGATACCCAATAACAACTTTTTCATTTCTTTATAATACATATCAGAAAATAACTTCCTTCCCTTTATTTATTAAATTATTTAAGCAAATAGCATGTACATTTAGCTGGAAGCACTGATTTCTGCAAAGTACTACTACAGTACAATTACAGTACTACTACAGCCTGTGCTTGTCGCCCTCTAGTGGCCTGTGCGTACCCTGCCATTACTTCTCTCCATCTCCTGGGCTCTGTAGATCCTCTTCTCCTCCTGCAACTGCTCCCTCTTCCTCACCAGCCATGCCCGGAACGCCAGCTCGTTCTCCTGACGCTTCTGCTCATCCTCCTCCCTCTTCCTCTGCTCCTCCTGAGAGAAGGGGCAGGGGGAGAGAGAGAGAGAGAGAGAGAGAGAGAGAGAGAGGTCGGGGAGATAAAGAGAGAGGGGGGGGAAGGAGGATCATGTAAAAGCAGAAGAGGGAGAGGTAGAAAGAGTTACACAGGAAAACAGACAAGGGAATTTATCTTTCATGATAAGCATTGGGACTTCCTGTGCTCCCCACCTCTCTGGCGAGCCTCTCTCTCCTCTCCTGTATTTTGTTCAGTAGCTCCTTCTGTTGGGGCGAGAGAGTGAAGGTGGCCTGCTGGGTAGGGGTACTGTTGGCCGACTGCACCCTGCGCTTGGTGCCCCTCCCCCCGCTGCCCCTCTGGCTGTGACTGGCCGAGTTGGGCCGGTTCCTGGGCTGGGCCGGAGGTCTGGGGGCGCGGTGGTGCTCGAACCCTATGGACATAGTGCTAGAGATGGGACGCAGCGGGGAGGATGTGGGGGTCTTATTCGGGCTCAGGTCACTTGGACGGGAGGACGAGCGTGTGTTGTCGCTGGGGAAGCTCGCTAAAGGTGGCAGCATCAGGCCGCGGCTCTCTACCTCCTTCAGGCTAACAAGGTCAAACTTGCCATCTTTCTCCACCAGGACTTTTCCCTCTTTCCCCGGTCCACTCTGGCCAGCCTCTCCACCTCCACCACGACCCCCATCCTTGATCCCCTGCCCTCCTCCTTCCCCTTCCCATGGGGTGATCTTCAGCTCAGAGAGCTTCCCTGACACCTCACTCTCTACCAACATTTCCTTGCCGCTGGCCGTGCTGCTCACCTGCTCTACCACCCCCGTCTTTTGGGGGGTGCTGCTGTCTTTCTCGTACTCCAGCGGCGCCACCACCAAATCCACCAGCGTTTCTTTGAAGTGAAGGCGTCGGCGCCGAGTCAAGTCCGGCGCTTCCTGGTCCTGCAGCTGCCGATTGGCTAACTGGATCTTCTCCAGGATGTACTTCTTCTCCTCTTCCGGTTGGTCTTCCAGCACCGGAGGGGGCGGTGCTACTGGGGATCCACCCTTATGTGGACTGTCTCGGTCGGAGTCGAACTCCAAAGGTTCCATAGGCGAGGGCCACCTCTCCTCCTCCTCCGCCTTCTCTGACTCGCTCGCCCACTTCTCCTCCTTCAGGCTTTTCTTGTCCTCCTCCCTCCCTCGCTTCTTCTCTTCCTCCTTCCCCTCCTCCTTCAGCTCCTTGTCTATTTCGGCCTCGATGTCCTCGTAGTCAGGTTCCTGTTGAGGAGGAGTGACGGAGTTCTATTCACCTGAGTCTCTCAGCAGACAGTGTGTCAGCAAACGATATGTTAATGAGGTACTTTGATACTTTGTGGGAGACATGACGACTGTGTGTATGTGTGTGCGGTTATCAATGTACCCAGTCCAGGGCCCTATAGCTGTGGCACAATGAAAGTGTCTGGATGTGTGTCAGTGGGTTGGATTTCACACACAGACACTGAGATGCAGGCACACGGTAACGTGACACCACAAACTGTGGGCGCATTTGAGCAGATCACTTTTGTCAAGTTGGTGACCATTGTTGGTCACCGCCTTCCAAAGTGTGTTGTATTATGGGGATAAAAATAGTCAGATTTGCGCTTACATGACGACTGTGTGAGCTTTATAAAAGATCAAAAGTCATGACATTTGGACTGCAAATTTATTTCTGCAGTTGCTCTTCACCAACTTCATCCTGAGGCCATTACCGGCATTGTGGGAGGCTCTATTGTCAACCACTCATTAGGGTGTTTTTGTTTGACTCACGTGATCATGACCAAAGACCTGACTAAAACAGGAACCAACTTTGCCTTCATTCACGTATAATTGAATGTGATATTTGAGGCTCTCTTTCACCAATTGATAGTACAATGTACACAACTATATTTACAGTTTGTGAGTGTGTGATATGGGGGTTGGAGACATGTTTACTTCGACATTACAAAGAAAAACGTTTATAAACACTGGCAACACTGCCATGTTGCACTGAGCCTTGCTGTTGGAAAACCACATCAGTGTCCGACTTGCGGCTGTCCCAGATGCACTTTCCCCGACTTCACTCCTTAACTTTTGTTTACAGTCGGTTGCTTTCGCCTTACTACTCAAAAGATCCCTGTGACATTTTCACAGGAAGTGGGCAAGTCGGGCGACCCAGCAGCTCACTGACCTACTTGGCCGTCGCTCCTGAGGTGCATTCAGTTCACTTGAACGTTTGTTACGTTGCAGAACGGTTTGTACTGAACGACACGTTTCCCCAAAACGTTGTTGTACGTTCTTGAATAGACTTTGAGGTACGTTTGCTCCCATTTAGTGGGTGTGGCAAGGTGTGGCTTGAAGCAATGAGTGACACAGTATTTAAAAGGCAGTGGCTATGCTGACAGCGTTGCCCAACCCACAATCCAACCCCTCCCCTCAATGTTCAACTGGACGTTCAGTACAGCACCGTTTCAGTTCAGTGGAACGTTCCAGAACATAAAAACGTACTGAACGCAGCCCTGGGTCCTCACTGATCAGCTAATCCCCGCTGACCTACCTGGCCGTCGCTCCTCCCCTCCTCGCTTATCAGCCAATCCCTCTGACCTACCTGGTCGACGCTCCACCCGTCCTCGCTGATCAGCCAATCCACACTGACCTACCTGGCCATCGTTCGTCCCCTCCTCACTGATCAGCCAATCCAGGTCCTTCTCAAAGTCGTCCTCATACTCCTCCTGGGTCCTAGTGCTCGTTGGCACCAGACTCATCTTCTCCAAAGGAATAGCATGAAGAACAATACAAGATCAACCGGAGCATTGTATATGCAGGGCCATTTGTGATGATAGCCCCAACATTATACTTCCAAGGGTATACATAAGTCCATTGTATTTAAATTCACACCAGTTCAGGGAAGTTTGCGCATTGACAATCACTCATAAAACTAAAATAGAATAGAATTCCCGACTGTTTACGCACACATCACAAGCATACAAATTCTGAACACTCACAGATCATCAGTCACGCAATATTATAGTGGACCTGTATTCACGACTCCGTGGCCCTCCCATGGCCAAATGACGCATAGCGCAGGATAAACACTTCAACCTGTGACAGGTGCAGTTGTTTGCATTACTTTTATTATGGGATCGTATTGTGAAATAGGCTAACTTGTCTTAACTGTTATTGGAGTTACTGGCAGATTTATTGCAGCTTGTAGAATCTTACTGATACAACAGGACAGCATGATGTGACAGACACAGACATAGCCTGGTTTCTAGGCTCCAATACAAGAGGAAACATAGATGCCTAACACGATGATGTAACATTAGAATAGGCTACTATTTCCACAAACAATAACCTACACACTTTATTATAAGGCACAAGTCTGAAATAATTAGAAGTACCGTTACCCAAACATCGAAATAAACTCACCACTACCAGATACTTGTGCGTCTCCTTTTTACTCCAAATAAAAATAAAATAATATGTATTATATCCTCTTATATGGGAACTCGTTATTCGTTTTAATGGCCTACATTTTCGTGATAGAGCCGGCCGGAGCACCTGTCCAGATAATCTCCTGTGCGTGTCCCTCTCCCCTGCTCTACTAAAGGGTTTAATAGTCCTGTTGTCATAGAGACCTACAACACGCACATGCGTAAAACAGTCTCTCACACTCGCGCAAACACACACTTCTTCATCTCACTGCACACAGACACATCTATCAATCTATCAAACTGGCAGTCATGAGTACTGGGAAGAATTTTATAGACTAGTGTACGCTACATTCTAAATATGTGCTCTAAAATGGTATTATGAACATGTTATTATAAGGAATTAAGTGCACGACTTGTCCTTGTGTTGTTTGAAATAGTGACATAAATAAATGAAGACTTACGTGGCATATTTTACGTCATGCTTTAATAATATGTGAATAATAATATGTGACAATTATTATTTTCAAGGACTATCTTGCCAAAGAGCGGATAAGCAGAGAAGAAAGGGGTATCTTATCACGTTCTGGATAATAACGACACGCCTACAGAAAAGCACTGGCTTGTGGGTCTTGCTGTTTGCTGTAATTTACTATCAATAAAACAAACCTGCAAAGACTCTTCGAGAACTCCATTTCCCCTGCCTCCTCGCTCGGTTCAAACCAAGGACACACCCCCGGACCTTAGCGTGCCTGTACGGCTGTCTACTTGTGATTGTAGTTTTCAGTTTTGCTAGATGGATGTCAACAAACACATTTTACATGGAGAGGACAGCTAGACCATTTACAAATAATGGCGACCATCGTTCTTTATTCCATGAACAGAACGGCGCAAACCACTGCGAGACTATGTTTTTTTCCGTATTCAACGCGAGCTTCCATAGTGGACTCGCGCATATCTTTCTTCCATAACACTTCGGTCCGCAGGTTAACTCCGCTTCCGGGAGCGAGATGGGTTCCCAAAGCTACTGGAGCGCGGTTCATGTCCAACGGGACTGCAGGCAATACGGCAACTGGGCGAACCAGGAGAGGCGCACTGCTGGTTGCTGGAGCAGTGGTGGGTTTTGTGGCCAGCGCTAGTCACTTTCAGCGGGCTGAAATGGCAACCATGATCCCCAAAACCGAGGAAACGAAGATATCGGAGAAATGCAAGAAGTTCATGTCTCCGCCGTGTACCGACGTCAAAGTGCTGCAGCAGAAGAAAGAGGAAATGTGCACGAGGATGGAGATGCTGATCATGGAGACTCAGGCGGAGTTCTGCAGAGCGCTCGAGGAGGTGGACGGCGGAAAGTTCAAAGTGGACAAGTGGGAACGGAAAGAAGGCAAGTATCCCTCCCTTTGGCACGTGCCATTTGGTAAACACAGCCAGTACCAACGCGCGTGGATAGTCCGTTAGGAACCCCAACCTAAGCCCAGAGCATCTTACCTATAGGCCAACGTAGACCTACACTATAAGACCAAAAGTATGTGGACACCTGCTCATCTAACATCTCATTCCAAAATCATGGAATGATTTGCTGCTTTAACAACCTCCACTCTTTAATAGATGTTTGAACATTGCTGCGGGAACATGCATCCATTCAGTCACAAGAGCGTTAGTGAGGTCAGGCACTGATGTTGGGGAATTAGGCCTTGCTCGCAGACTGCGTTCCAATTCATCCCAAAGGTGTTCGATGGGGTTGAGGTCAGGGCTCTGCATGCCAGTCAAGTTCTTCGACGCCTATCTCGACAAAACGTTTTTTTGTATGGACCTTGCTTTGTACACAGGGGCATTGTCATGCTGAAACAGGAAAGAGCCTTCCCCAAACTGTTGCCACAAAGTTGGACACAGAACTGTCTAGAATGTCATTGCATGCTGTAGTGTTAAGATTTCCCTTCACTGGAATAAAGAGGCCTAGCCGGAACCATGAAAAACAACCCAGGCCATTATACCTCCTCCACCAAACTTTACAGTTGGCACTATGCATTGGGGCAGGTAGCGTTCAGGCATCCGACAAAACCTAGATTAATCCGCCGGAATGCCAGATGGTGAAGTGTGATTCACTGCTCCAGAGTCCAATGGTGGCGAGCTTTACGCCACTCCAGCCGACGCTTGGCATTGCGTACAGTGATCTTATGTTTGTGTGCGGCTGCCCGGCCATGGAAACCCATTTCATGAAGCTCCCGACGAACAGTTTCTTGTGCCGACTGCTAGAATTTTAGCAGTCGTTCAATCTTCTTGGCGTAACAGTTGGGATAATGGGACAATTCTGAGTACGACACATTTTTCACCCCTGGATTGAGGTACGTTTTTCCGAGCCATAGTTTGTGCCTTCTCCGTGGTGTCTTAATCTAATCAGGAAGCCTGTCCGACCCCAGTGCAGCTGTAAACTAAGGTCGGAATCTATTCTGGCTAATCCAAAGGTTATCCACCCTGGCCTTGATTTTAAACTGAGCCCAACATCTACAGTAGCACCTTGCAACATTCGGCACCCATACCATTGTCTCACTGTCTGTTTTGTATAGCATTATTAAGGTGCTTTTAGTGTTTGGCTCTTTCTTTACTGTCTTAACATCTTGTGTCTGTATCAGGTGGCGGGGGCATCAGCTGTGTGCTGCAGGATGGGAAGGTGTTTGAGAAGGCGGGGGTCAACGTGTCCGTGGTGTTTGGGAACCTGACCGAGGAGGCCGCCAAGCAGATGCGCAGCAGAGGGAAGGTCCTCAAAGGCAAAGATGGTGAGTGGCAGCCCTAGGTTCATATCAACCTCATTCATTTCAGCAATACTTTATGTTGTCTTGCAGTACAGTGTGTTACCTCATGCTACATGTGTCACTCAAGACCAGAAATAGCCATTCATGCCATTCCGACAACCTAATGTGTTCAAGGATCCTTGAGTCAGACTATGGTTGAGATGTATATATTATTATATTATTGTATTGTTATGTTTACTCCTAGGCATCCTGCCATTCTGTGCCATGGGCGTGAGCTCAGTCATCCACCCCAAGAACCCCCACATTCCCACAGTGCACTTCAACTACAGATACTTTGAGATAGAAGAAGAAGATGGTGAGTGTCAGGCTGTGACGTCATACCATTCACGTGTTGGAGCTGAGATAATGAATGATGGCTCTTGTCTTCTCGTGTGTGTGTGTCTGTCCCAGGCACTAAACAGTGGTGGTTTGGTGGCGGTACAGACCTGACTCCTACCTATGTCAATAAGGAGGATGGTGCTCACTTCCACAACAGTCTGAAGGAGGCCTGTGAAAAACATCACCCCAAGTACTACCCCGACTTCAAAAAGTGGTACGACCCATATCGGTGACTCCATACAACATGTGGTAATGACTGGGTGGGTGGGTGACTACACTGGGTGGGTCTCTACTGTTCAACGGGGATAAGGAGTTTCTCGTCATTATCTTCAGCTGCTGAATGGCCATTTGTTCAGAGCTAGTGAATGACATTGTGTCAATGAACGGGAGGGTAAGCGAGTCTGGATACTGTACATGGATGTGTGTCCCCGTGTTACTTTAATGGCTAGGTTCCTATAAGCTGTTTGCGTTTTACACATTGACACAGTGGTCATCCCCCCCCAGATTGACATCTTGATCTTGATTATCTTGATATCTCAAACATACAGTAGTTGTATTTTTAAAGAACATTGGGTTACATTTTCATTGAGCGTAATCATATCTAATAACTAACTCTGTGTTTAGTCATTGAAACCAGTAGCTCAACATTTCTACCGTGTTTAAAATACCTGTAAAAGTACTGCATTGTACTATTTATGCTGCAATTATGGAAATGAACATTGGTAACACTTGAATTAAACCCTGCTGGTATAAAACCATGAGTATAACAAGTTATAAAGCAATAGACAGTACCAGCGGGCAGGTATAATTCAATTGTTTCCATAACCTGCAACATTGTTTTGTCCTCAAGCTTAGTTTAATTCAAAGCACTCCTGCTGCCTGCAGGTGTGACCGGTACTTCTACATCCGCCATCGTGGCGAGACACGGGGCATCGGTGGCATCTTCTTTGACGACCTGGACTCTCCCAGCCAGGAGGAGGCGTTCAGCTTCGTTAGGAGCTGTGCCCAGACCGTGGTGCCCTGTTACCTGCCCATCGTCTACAAACACCTCAATGACCCCTTCAGCCCAGAGGAGAAGGACTGGCAGCAGGTGCGGAGAGGCAGGTGGGTACAAATGAGAGGGTGTGGGTGTACCTCGGGCTGTGGCGGTCATGACGTTTTGTGATTGTCAAGCAAATAACTGCCGGTCTCAAGGTAATTGACCGTTAATTAACATAAACACATTTAGCATCTTCTGGCTTCCACGCATAACCTACAAGCCACTGATACAGACCTTTTGGAACGTCTAATAAATCCATAACCTGCACTGTCACGATAAATCCATTATGTATTTTAGACACGTCTAAAGAAACATGATATGAAGAAAATGTAGTCTTATTTCAGAAGATCAGAATGGTATACTCCTTGTCCTTATGTTAGGCCCTGACCTGGCTCTGCAATATGGCTGTGGGCTATACTAGTTAATTTAGCAGAGCAGATTTGCTTAGAATTCCATAGCATTGTTTTATATTATTTTATAGCATGAAGAATAAAATTGAACATACCTGAATAAAATAGAAAGGATGTTTTCTCCAAAGGATTTCTGAGGAAGTGCGCACATGCCGCTGTTCTGTGAGCGGTTAACAAAGAAACAGGTCTTCCTATACGCTTAATTTAGTTATTTATGCAACTTTAGTTGTGATCAAAGAATATAGCCCAAGGTTAGAATGTATTAAAAAAAATTAAAGCTGCATGATGTGACTCTGATTATTTGAAAAAAGTTGCATGAAAGGCATGAGCTCTGCTTTGTTTTTTGCGCAGGCTGCACACATTTCATCAGTCTGTCATTCACAATTTGACATGCACTTGCTAATACGTCGAATTTCCCTGCGGCATCCCCTTTGTGTAGCCGTAATGTACCCTAAAGAAATCCATGCCTTTTGTGGCCGTTGTGCCCTTGGGCTGAATATAATAATTATAATTCCCTTCTCCCGGCTGCGTGCTCCGAAGCACCTCACTCAGATGGCTCAATTCTTATTAGCCAATGCCCGTCACGTGATCGGGTATTTCTCACAGGCTACAAGTGAAGACAAACACGTTGGGGATGCAACTGTGCTCATCCTTATCCAATTCCAAGGTGCACATTGAAGATATTGGAAGAACTGTCCACATGTACTTTGTCAGCCAACAAGATGAATGTGCCTAACCAACAGCAAAAGCACTAGCCTATCAACTTTTGTACTATGGGGGATAGTAGATTGACATAAGCTGCCTATGTCATTCTACTATCCACCATAGTACAAAAGTTGACCTATTCTGTGTGAGAAATAAATATTCCAAACATAGCCTGGGACAGTTGTGGGATGCGATAGATCCCAAATTAATACAACCACTAGCATCAAAAAAATGTTTTTAAGCAATGAGGCTGACACAACATATCAGAACTTTTTTAGCTTAAAATGTTGATCAACTATTAGACTATTCACATAAGCGCAGGAATGTGCACACGGCAGCGCGATTATTCACATAAGCGCGAATATTCCAAAATGCAATCAATTAGCGGGAAAACACCATTCTCAAACGTGACCACAAATGCGATCATGCATGTCGTGCTTTTATTATAAAAGTGCATTTTTATGGTGAAAAATTATATTCCCCAAACGGGAAACTCACACGCTGTGCATGTTTGACAGTTAGGCGCTACACCTGTTGTAAAACTGATTGTGCTTAATTTTAAGACGTTATTTGGCCTTTTTAGTTGTGATACAAACCTTATCAAAACATATAGACATATGGACCAGGCTACATGAGGTGTGCAACTTCAAAACGCATGCGCTGTTTCTAGCACACAAGCATCATTCACAAGTGATAATAAAGTATATAATTCATAAGCCACCCATCAGACTGTTCTTGATATAATCTTGTCTTTACATACATTATTTTGTGTATATGTGAGAAATTTGTTTGAATTAGAATGGACCATTATCATGCACCCACCTCGAAATGGGAGGGGAAAAAAACATGTCATCTATGCACTTAAATTGCAAATGGAGGACGCATTTCCCGTGGGTCCTTTTCATGCCAGCCAGGTAGGCTATACTCCTGTTGTAAAGACAAGCAATGTGCTTAATGTTAGGAAAGTTGAGAAATAAATATAGTAGGACTAGCCAATAGAAAGCTGATGGGATCCTCTTTTTAGTAGAGGCCATCACTCTGTTTTCTATCGCAATTTCAAAGCCTATAGAAACATTTCCCGAGTGGCGCAGCGGTCTAAGGCACTGCATCTTTGCTAGAGGCATCACTACAGACCCTGGTTCGATCTGGGGCTGTATCACAACCGGCCGTGATTGGGAGTCCCATAGGGCGGCGCACCATTGGCCCAGCGTCGTTAGGGTTTGGCCGGGGTAGGCCGTCATTGTAAATAAGAATTTGTTCTTAACTGACTTGCCTAGTTAATAAATAAAAAAGCTCATGAGGTGTTTGATTAAATTTGCATTGATGTCAGAGTGATTAGAGGGACAATAGAGTGCTGAGTACCAGGCAGTTAGCAAGTTTAGTAGGGTACTAATGACCATCAGCAGCCATGGTCATTAGTGACTAAAACGATCACTTGGAATTTGACTGGCAACGTGTCGGTAATACGGTCACCATAACAGCCCTAGGTGTACCTACATGCTTGTGCATGTGTAATAACAGTTTGGTTCTGTGTCTGTGCTTGTGTCCCATTAAGCCTTTGGTGTGTGTGTTTTCAGGTATGTGGAATTTAACCTGGTGTATGACAGAGGGGTGAAGTTTGGACTGGCCACCCCAGGCTCCAGGATCGAGAGCATCCTCATGTCCCTGCCCCTCACAGCCAAGTGAGTACTGTGGGGAAAAGTGAGAGATTATTGGGACGCAACCTTGGACCAGTGAAGACTGTGTGTGTAGTACTGCGTACGGCCTGTGTGTGTGTGTAGTACTGCGTACGGCGTGTGTGTGTGTGTAGTACTGCGTACGGCCTGTGTGTGTGTGTGTGTGTGTGTGTGTAGTACTGCGTACGGCCTATGTGTGTGTGTGTGTGTGTAGTACTGCGTACGGCCTATGTGTGTGTGTGTGTGTGTAGTACTGCGTACGGCCTATGTGTGTGTGTGTGTGTAGTACTGCGTACGGCCTATGTGTGTGTGTGTGTGTGTAGTACTGCGTACGGCCTGTGTGTGTGTAGTACTGCGTACGGCCTGTGTGTGTGTAGTACTGCGTACGGCCTGTGTGTGTATAGTACTGCGTACGGCCTGTGTGTGTGTAGTACTGCGTACGGCCTGTGTGTGTGTAGTACTGCGTACGGCCTGTGTGTGTGTAGTACTGCGTACGGCCTGTGTGTGTGTAGTACTGCGTACGGCCTGTGTGTTTGTGTGTGTAGTACTGCGTACGGCCTGTGTGTTTGTGTGTGTAGTACTGCGTACGGCCTGTGTGTTTGTGTGTGTAGTACTGCGTACGGCCTGTGTGTTTGTGTGTAGTACTGCGTACGGCCTGTGTGTTTGTGTGTGTAGTACTGCGTACGGCCTGTGTGTGTAGTACTGCGTACGGCCTGTGTGTGTAGTACTGCGTACGGCCTGTGTGTGTAGTACTGCGTACGGCCTGTGTGTGTAGTACTGCGTACGGCCTGTGTGTGTAGTACTGCGTACGGCCTGTGTGTGTAGTACTGCGTACGGCCTGTGTGTGTAGTACTGCGTACGGCCTGTGTGTGTAGTACTGCGTACGGCCTGTGTGTGTAGTACTGCGTACGGCCTGTGTGTGTAGTACTGCGTACGGCCTGTGTGTGTAGTACTGCGTACGGCCTGTGTGTGTAGTACTGCGTACGGCCTGTGTGTGTAGTACTGCGTACGGCCTGTGTGTGTAGTACTGCGTACGGCCTCTGTGTGTGTGTGTAGTACTGCGTACGGCCTCTGTGTGTGTGTGTAGTACTGCGTCACGGTGTGGGTGTGTGTGTAGTACTGCGTACGGCCTGTGTGTGTGTGGTACCGCGTACGGCCTGTGTGTGTGTGGTACCGCGTACGGCCTGTGTGTGTGTGGTACCGCGTACGGCCTGTGTGTGTGTAGTACCGCGTACGGTGTGTGTGTGTGTAGTACCGCGTACGGCCTGTGTGTGTGTGTGTTGTACTGCGTACGGCCTGTGTGTAGTGCTGCGTACGGCTTGTGTGTAGTACTGCGTACGGCCTGTGTGTAGTGCTGCACTGCGTAAGGCCTGTGTGTGTGTGTAGTACTGCGTACGGCCTGTGTGCGTAGTACTGCGTACGGCCTGTGTGCGTAGTACTGCGTACGGCCTGTGCGTAGTACTGCGTACGGCCTGTGTGTGTGTGTGTGTAGTTCTGCGTACAGCACTGCGTGTGTGTGTAGTACTGCGTACAGCCTGTTTGTGTGTGTAGTACGTGTGTGTGTAGTACTGCATACAGCCTGTATCGAAGTGAATGCTCTAGAGCTTATTCAGAAGGCTTCTAATATGTTCAGGTAGAAATGTGTAGAGTGGAACTGAATTGACTGTCACACAGAATAGGGAGTCATGTCACCTCTGGTGTTATACCTGAGTCATAGCAACTTGTTTGGAGAGTGAAACGCTAATAACTTCTAAATGATCAAAGTGCTAGCGGGAAATGAGAGCTGGCTGCTTCCATTGCATCCCAAATAGCACGCTATTCCCTACATAGTGCTCTACATTTCTGTAATGACCTTAGTGATCACTGTTTTACAGCCTGTGTTCGTGGGGCGGCAGGTAACCTAGTGGTTAGAACGTTGGGCCAGTAACTGAAAGGTTGCTAGATTAAATCCCCGAGCTGACGAGGTAAAAATCTGTCGTTCTGCCCCTGAACAAGGCAGTTAACCCACTGTTCCTCGGCCGTCATTGTAAATAAGAATTTGTTCTTATTGCCTAGTTAAATAAAACAATTGAGCAGAGCCCTGTGGAACACACACTGTGCATGACCGAGCTGCACCACAGCATCAACCAGAGCCCTGTGGAGTCATCTAAAGTCAGCTGTGTACATTACATTTCTATATGCACTCACTGAAATAGCCCCAGACGCCTCATTCATGCTGACTCTCTTCACAGGTGGGAGTACATGCATGAACCTCCTAAAGGTTCCCAGGAGGCCAATACGCTGGAGGTGTTACGAAACCCCAAGGAGTGGGTCTGAAATGGCCGTTACCATGGAGATACCAACCTGACTCAGCCTTCAGAACAGGAGCCTCCATGAGCTGTTGACTGGAACAGGCGTCCGTCGCTTTGTCGTTGGCCAACTCGCCGCTGATGCGATTAGCTAGTTGTTACTGGAAAATGCACACTTGCTTTTGCTGTCTGTTATTGCTTGATATAATATTGTCTGTCAGATAAGCCTTAACACTACCATTTAACATTTTTATCCAGAGTGACTTACAGGAGCAATTGGGGCTAAGTGCCTTGTTCCAGGGCACAGACTGATTTTTCACCTAGTCGGCTTGGGGGTTTCGAACTAGTGACCTTTTCGGTAACTGGCCCAACGCTCCCCCTTTGCCTTCTGCCCAACGGCCTGCATTGCTTTAACTTGCCTGCTTCAGATACATGCTGTGTACCAACTGGTCTAGACTGGCTTGCTCTGCTAGTATCTGTTTCTCTCTGGTCTCCAACGCAACCCAGGGTTGTGTTCACCAGGCAAGGCACTTTGAAAGAGAATTCATGTTTCAAACCGACCCAGGACACAAAGGGAAAGTGGACTGAACCACTCAGGGTATGTGATAAGCCATTGATGTAAAATATAATTAAAGATGTTATATCCTAGCATGTCTAGCACTTTGTACATGTCATACTACATTTATAAATTAAATTGAGAGGGGATCAGCATCACCTGGGATTCTCTGGTCTCAAACCCAGTACCTCATCTACTGCGCTAGACAGGGGGGGAATGCACCAGTTTTCATAGGTCAGTTATAAATGTGATTGTTTGGCAACCTGTGTTTTTAATGCCCTCCATTCACCTCAAAGGCATTTTTCTATTTGACTCACCTGTAAACTCCACTCACTATGCTCTCTGATCTTATCAATTAAGCCAGACTACTTCCTGAATGTTGACACGGTCAAGGCTTTAGAGAAATAGTCTTTCACAAAATGTTAAGGTTTAAACAGCCGTTTAAAATAGAATGTCCAGAAGGACAGAGTCATCATGCTTTTCCATTTTGGATAAATTGAGGCACTGACAACCGCCCCACATGTTTAAGTATTTTATTATAAATTACAATTCAAGCTCAGTACATATTCAAAGTATTTTTTTACATTTGCTTAAGGCGTAAAACTGGATTTCAAAAGGTAACAGTACAATTGGCCCTGTCCAGAATTCCTTGCCCCCTATGTGTAGACCTGAAATGACTGGACAGGTGGAAGCAATTTAGCAACAATTCCACCTCGTCTGTATGTCACCATATACTGTATCATTTTCAAGTGGGTAGGGGCTAGGGGTTATTTCTGGACACGGCCATATGGCGCATTCATGGCAACTCGGAACCTCAGGTTGAAATTAACAATAGTTATTTGCGTAGGAGCTTTTTGTTTGGTTGATTCTGATCATTTCCAAGTGGGAAACTCGGGCCTCGTCCTATGAGTTTCCAAGTTGTCTTGGGCGTACCAATAGACCATCAACACATCCCGGTCATATAGCATTGGGACAAGTGCTGAGATCCACAGGTCAACAGAAAAAGTGCTCTCAATCTGTAATGTACACAGGCCCCGTACATTAGTTCTACAACATATGGCACAATAGAAAGTTCTTGTAAAAATGTTTTATTACAAGCGTTGTCAAGACACTGCACAATTAGTGTGTAAACATTACTGTGCAGACAAAGGCCAGGATTCAAAAATCGGTAAAACGCTGTCGACAATGCACCTTTTTAAAAGGCAATGTTCCTGCATTAACAAAACACTGTAGATGACGGCTTAATGGAAATGACTTTCCATTAGGGCAAGGGCAAGCGCGCAAATAACGTGGATAAGATTGAATCCCGACCAAACTATGCGCTGTATCATAACCATGGTGTCAAATGCGTTGTAAATCAGTTGTACATCCTAAAATGTGTACAGGGCCATCGACGTATTATGATAATGAATATTAGGCAGATAGTTCGTGCTTAGGATGTCTGCAATTAGTCCCCCAGCTGCATAATTAGCATGTAAAATAGACCGTTGTGACATTATTGTGGAGTTGTGCTGAATAGACCCAAACAGACTCTGCCTTAGAATTCATTAGCAAACGGCTCAGTTTGAGCCTTAATAGAAAGTGCCTTCAGTCACGCCACATATATCCACTACATTAGTATCAATGTAGTCACTGCTGTTATCTGCAGTAAAAAAAAATAATAGAAGCACTCAAGTGCACTCTCACACACTGTCCATAGTGGCATTTATCACCAAAGGTAAAAATGGGCCGTTGCTGCTTCATATTCTGCTGCTTCCTGGCCCATATTCCCTTGCAGGTCACTCCGCACTCCATGCCAGCACAGCTCAGATAATGTCACTCCGAGAGACACACAGGCTTGCATCCCAAACTACCCTATTTAGTGCACTACTACCCATAGGGCTCTGGTTAAAAGTAGTGCAGTGTATAAAGAGGGTGCCATTTGGGACAGTCTTCCACAATTCATACGACGCTGGCACTGATCCAGTAAGTCTACATAGCCAATACTGGCTTACCCAAACATATGGCTAAAACGACAGTAAAATTGATGTTTTTTAACAATTCACTTCCTGCACATTCAAAACAACTCTAGAATTGTTCTCTCCTTTACACCACACAATTGTCATGCACCGTTTATTTGCCAGCCCAAAACCTTCTGGGTAGTCATAACATAAATTTATGGTAGTATGGAGGAAGCAAAAAAAAAATTTTTTGGTTTTGTGAGATCAAACATTTGGTATCGTCTCTGCTATCACTCAACTCCTATCCGATGGTCAGTGCAAGCTTCGACGTTATTGCATCCAGCAACTCTCTGTTAGTGCAGTAACGTAACAGTTAAAGGGAGGTGAGGTGTAGGCTGTGACCAGGAGGATGATATAGCTGGATGGGGGCTGGAGAGAGAGGAGGGGAGCATCGGGTAAGACAGAGCATGGGGGAGGGGTTACTTCACTTCCCATGGCCAATGATGTCCTCATACTGAGGCGGCGGCTCTGTCTCTATGTGCACATCCGTGTGGCCAACCGCCTCCTCATAAGACGGCGGTGGCTCTCCCCTGTTTCCCCTCGCAGACGTGACATCCGAACCCGGGTAGGCAGGGCTGCTGTGGACGCTGAGCTCGGAGTGGTCGTGGAAATCCCGTCCCCACTGGTCCATGGAGACCACCGATAGGGTGGGGTCCCGGTGGGAGCCCCCCAGGGCGGGGCTGCGCTCCGAACGCTTACGGGAGTGGCAACGCCACACAGTGATGGCCACTGCTGCGATGAGGAGGAGAACCAGGAGCAAGGGGAGGATCAGGTAGAGGGAGTGGACTCCGCCAACCACCGACGGCAGCCCGCCACTTGGGCTGCTCTCCCGCACATACTCCTCCCAGAACCGTTGCTGCAGCCAATCAGAGAGCTACATCAGACCAATTACTGGGCAGAATTATCAATTCCTGGACATTTAAAGTAAAAGAAACATGTGAAATCTACAAATGCCATTTGCAATATTCTGAATGCCATACTCCAGAAAGCACACACACGCATACAAAATAAAAACACAAAGCTGTCCACACGTGCGGGCTGCACATCCCTCTGCGTGACGGACTGTGCATTCCCTGTCCTGACAATAGTCGCAGCAATGACCCTCTCCCTACTGAGCAGCACTCTCAGAGAGTCAGCTACCCTTCCTGCTGATTATCATCACTTCCTGAAAAGCAGGAACATTCCACAGGCCAGCACACTCGGAGTAGGATTACAAGTGTTTTTGTTATCGAGTGCGTGTGTGTCAATGAGGGAGCAATAGCGAGACAAAGAGCATTGTGTGTGCGAGTGTTGCGTACAAGTTTGGGGTCAATTCCAAAAGTAAACAAACGAGGTACATTTTTCCTCAATGCTTCCCATATAAGGAACATAAAAAATAAAAAAGGAATTTGAATTTCAGTTTACGTCCTAATTAGACTGAATTGAAATGGAATTGACCCCAAACCTGGTTGCACACGTGTGTTGCGTGCGCGTCTCACTCACAGTTTTCTCGTCATTCTCAAAGGCCTCCCTGGCCTCCTCGTAGGTGCAGATCTCCTCCCTGCACTCTCTCTGGATGTTGCCCTGCCGGATCTCCTCTAGCAGGTAGCTGTTGTCCCTGCGCTGCCGGCTCAACACTGAGTTCGCCAGGTCCGACGGCAGGAACACTGTCAGAGAGGGAGATGGAGGGAAGAGAAAAGAGCGAGAAGGGGAGGAAGAAAGAGAACAAGTGATGAAAGATTCAAAAATGGTAGGGAGAGAACAGGGTACAAAGAGAGACGCGAGAGAGAAAAAGAGGCAGAGGATAATACAAAGCCAGCAGAAAAGAGGGAGCTGCCTACTAACTGCATTTCTGTATAAAACAAAAGCTTCTTTGATTAGAACGGCCAATCCTGGCCAGTATAAGTTAAACTAACTCTGGGAATCAAGAGAGGGGCACAGAGCGGCCCTCTGTTGGACTGATTTGGGACTCCATGGACAGGAACCATATTGTGTTTAAAAACATCTGATTAGACTCACAGAAGGGAGAGTCGACTAACATTTTCCTGGACAAACCACAGTGTTGAGTAGTTGTTTAATAAACAAGGACCAGCCTTGCAGGTAGTGCATTTACGCAAATGTACATGACGAAAAGCACATGCCATAGGCCTATGAATAGCCTAGAGAACAAACGTACCACTCCCCATGATTCCTGCTGGTCTGTTTGGGGTGGGTGACGGTGTCTGTTGGCAGAAAAACATTCACCAGAAACAGTCAGTTCCATGTTTTTAACTGGGACAAAGTCAATGAGAGGAAACAGGACAATAGTAGTCCTAGTCATAAAAAAAAACTGGTGATTCAGACATTCTAAATATACAAACTATAAAGTAGGCCTAGGCTCATAATTGCCACAGTTTTTTAGGCTAACGTTACTTTTCCCATAGAGCATCAGAGTTCGCATAATCCTGTCATTCCTATTGAACTCCTGACAGACGTATTAACGGAAATGGCCGTCACACACAGTGTACTGTAAATTCCATGCATCCGTGGCCAGCTAAAATCTGAATGACCAAACGCTGACCAGGGTTATACAGGAATGTTACCGCTATGACCGAAATAGAACACCAGCAGAAATGTAACAAACAAAGCGCTGCCCTGCCCTGTTCCTTCCATCTCTTCAAAAGCGGCACAGGATGCGAATTGCGAAACCGTTATTAGAACAATAAAAACTGCTGTAATTTTTGGCGATATTATCACAGCCGCCTATATGTGTGAACAGTGAGATGGACGACATCTGAGATTGAAGCTGGCTGACGTTTAGCTCGCTGACAATCGGATGATTTGTAACAATTTCGCTGACTGATTTGCTACATTGTAGGCTAAGGAGCGACTCTTATCGTTCCAATGAGCAACGGTTTTTTAGCTAACCGCTTCAAGAATAAACGTAAGATTCAAAGCGTTTATTTTTCAAATGAAAATGGTAAATAATTTAAGTTTATTTACCTGTTTCCTTCCCGAACGCGCTCTAAGCTCCACTAACACCTCAGTGGCCAAAATGTTTCTACGCACGCGCAAAAGCCTGTTGGATAGGCGTTTTCTCTTTTTTTCCATTTTAAAGAGACAGTCAGGTGACTGGCATCAAATCCCTAGAAGGCTATGTGCTATTTCTACACAATATCATTATTTGTTTCACATTATATCATTGGGAGTGTGCAGCAAGAATTAAAGAGACTGTGTAAGCTACTAACGGTGCACAGTTAGGCATCCTGGAGATATGTAGACCACATTTTGTTAATGATTAAATGCATCAGGAAACGTTGCCTGTCAAAGGCATTGACTCGTGAGTCAATAGCAATCAATGCACGGAGTGCTTGGTGTCTAGCCAGGGCCTAGACACTAAGCATTTTGTCATTTAACAAAATGTGTGCTGCACAGTGCACTGAAATTACATATTATCTAAATTATCTCTTGAATGATAAAAGAATAGATAGTAGTACAATTTAAGATGGGTTGTTAGTCTCATCACTCAGTAGCATCAGACTATCAATCAATTAACCTGAAGAGTTGACAATATTGTGACAAATTCAGGGGGTGGCCCTGACCGGGACTCGAATCAAGTTCCAACGGCTGTCAAGCCAATACCTTAACCATTAAGCAAGAGGTTCAAAACCACTTGAGGAGGTCGCTAGGTGTTGGGTTAAGGTCACTACATTACTCCCTTCCTTCGGGAGAGTGTGTCCCTCTCGTGTACACGCCTCTCAGATGGCCGCCTTTGCGCCATCCCACTTCTGACACCAGTTTGTTGAAATCAGGGGGTGCCCCTGACCGGGATTCAAACCCAGATCCAGTGACTGTCAAGCCAACACCTTAACCGTTATGCCAAGAGGTTCGAACCTCTTGGCGATGTCACTAGGTGCTGGGTTAAGGTCCCTAAAATATTATAACATCCAATAGCACAACACCATTGACAAACACATTTACTGTATATTGACTGGTATAATAGCTTAGATGTCTGACTGACAGACCCAAGGTTGTGGGTTTCAATCCTATTCAATCCTATCTCCTAAACTCACTGCACTGGTGTCAGAAGAGGATGCCACTTCCCTGAAGCCATTGGAGGCGTGCCCAGGTGTCACATGAGTAACTAGAGATAGGGATGAGCGCTGGGCCAGGCATGTTTCCCAGATGATGGAGGTAGTGTAGATGTAGCATCCTTAGTAGAACACCATCCACTTAGTAGGACTACAACACCAGCTCATCAAGAGGTTCAGATATCTTGGAATACATGGCTTAGATGGTGGACTCATTCCAGAAGTGGAAAAAGTACCCAATTTTCATACTTGAGTAAAAGTAAAGACAACTTAAAAGAAAATTACTCAAGTAAAAGTCACCCAGTAAAATACTACTTGAGTAAAATAATAAAGTATTTGGTTTTAAATGTACTTAAGTATCAAAAGTAAAAGTATAAATCATTTAAAATGTCTTATATTGAGCAAACCAGACAACACACTTTTATTGTTTTTTTTAATTTACGGGGTCACAGTTCAACACTCAGACACAATTTACAAAATAAGCATTTGTGTTTAGTGAGTCTGCCAGATCAGAAGCAGTAGGAATGACAAGGGATGTTCTCGTGATAAGTGTGTGGTGAATTAGACAATTGTCCTGTCCTGCTAAGCATTCAAAATGTAACGAGTACTTTTGCGTGTCAGGGAAAATGTAAGGAGTAAAAAGTACATTATTTTCTTTACGAATGTAGTGGAGTAAAAGTACAAATTGTGAAAAATATACGTAGTAAAGTAAAGTACAGATACCCCCAAAAACTACTTAAGTAGTACTTAAAAATATTTTTACTTAAGTACTTTACACCACTTACTGATTCACACACAATTGTAGATTTGGATCTTGCTTAGGCTTACTGGCAAATTTGCTGCAATGTACACAGTGTATGTGTGTGTGTATGTGTGTGTGTGAGTGAGTGTGTGATGTCTCTTAGTGATGTGATTGATCTATTGTGTTGTTGTGGCTCGGGGGGTGTTGTGTTAGTGTGTGATGATCCACTCGGTGCCTTCTTGTTCCCCTGAGAGCCTCTTGATTAGAATCTGTAATCATCAGTGATTATGTAGAAAGACTTTGCCATGAGGCACAGTCGTCCTACAGTCCTAAAAGACAGAAATGCACACAGAGATGCAGGAACACACACACAGACAAGCGTGAACGCGCATGCACACACACGGACTCATTATTACAAATACTGAGTTTTTTTGTCAATTATGTTGGAGTGTTGGAGTGTGCTCATGGTTGTCCGTAAATAAATAAAAATTACAAAATGTGCTGCCTGGTTTGCTTAATATAAGGAATTTGATGTATAGCATTTACTTTTTACTTTTACTTAAGTATGGTAGGCCTACTTTTTCCATCGCTGTATTTAAGTACATTTAAAACCAGATACTTTTAGAATTTTACTCAAGTAGTATTTTACTTTGTGACTTTCACTTTTACTTGAGTGATTTTCTATTAAGGTATCTTTACTTTTACTCAAGTATGACAATTGAGGACTTTTCCACCGATGCACACTTCTGCTTGATCTTTGATGGTTGAAACCCTATTATCTTGCTATGACCCAAATGTAGTGCGACATAAACTCCTCTTTGTTGTCCAGTCATCTTTCCACTTCTGTTGTATTGGTTGAAACTTTTCGTTGCCCTAAAAACAATACCCCTATGCATTATAATTGGAATAGAGGTACAGCTAGTGGCTTTAAAAAAAAGTTTTTTTCATTTTTAAAAATGTTAATTCACCTTTTTTTAACCAGGTAGGCCAGTTGAGAATAAGTTCTCATTTACAACTGCGACCTGGCCAAGATAAAGCAAAGCAGTTTGACACATATAACAACACAGAGTTACACATGGAATAAACAAACGTACAGTCAATAACACAATAGAAAAGTTTATATACAGTGTGTGCAAATGAGGTAAGATTAGGGAGGTAAGGCAATAAATAGGCCATAGTGGCGAAGTAATTGCAATTTAGCAATTAAACACTGGAGTGATAGATGTGCAGATGATGATGTGCAAGTAGAGATACTGGGGTGCAAAAGAGCAAAAAAAGAACAATATGGGGATGAGGTAGTTGGGTGGGCTATTTACAGATGGGCTGTGTACAGGTGCGGTGATCGGTAAGCTGCTCTGACAGCTGATGCTTAAAGTTAGTGAGGGAGATATGAGTCTCCAGCTTCAGTGATTTTTGCAATTCGTTCCAGTCATTAGCAGCAGAGAACTGGAAGGAAAGGCGGCCAAAGGAGGTGTTGGCTTTGGGGATGACCAGTGCAATATACCTGCTGGAGCTCCTGCTACGGGTGGGTGTTGCTATGGTGACCAGTGAGATGAGATAAGGCGGGGTTTTACCTAGCTAAGATTTATAGGTGACCTGGAGCCAGTGGGTTTTGCGACGAATATGTAGCGGGGGCCAGCCAACGAGAGCATACAGGTCGCAGTGGTGGGTAGTATATGGGGCTTTGGTGACAAAACGGATGGCACTGTGATAGACTGCATCCAATTTGTTGAGTAGAGTGTTGAAGGCTGTTTTGTAAATGACATTGCCGAAGTCAAGGATCGGTAGGATAGTCAGTTTTACGAGGGTGTGTTTGGCAGCATGAGTGACGGAGGCTTTGTTGCAAAATAGGTTTAATTTTAGATTGGAGATGCTTAATGTGAGTCTGGAAGGAGAGTTTACAGTCTAACCAGACATCTAGGTATTTGTAGTTGTCTATGTATTCTAAGTCAGAACAGTCCAGAGTAGTGATGCTAGACGGGCGGGCAGGAGCGGGCAGCGATCGGTTGAAGAGCAAGCCACTAACTGAGTAGATATGGGATGTATCATCCATGCGTATGCAGCATACAAGTTTAGGAGAAACCAATGAATTTTGGGATATTTTGTTTTTACAAAATATCAAATTCAAAATGTCTAATCAAACTCCAGTCTATGATCAGATTTGACTGTAGTTTAAAATGAACACTGAACACATCACCTATAGGTCTAACAGCCTACATGGGACTGAAATTAACCATGAATCATATCAAATAATTTCACTCGTCAGAAAACCCCCATGTTCATTGAATGGGGCGGCAGGTAGCATAGTGGTTAGAGCGTTGGGCCAGTATTTTTTTCAAAAAGTTGATGAAAATGTATATTTCCGTCATTTTATCATACTACGCCATCAAAATGTCATGAATTCTAACCACTTTTAAATGGACATATGAATGTCAAAGCTTCAAAGCTCACTACATTGAATCACCATATTAAAGCCCATTTCATAGAGAATGTTATTAACTGGACTATATGTAGTAACTTACTTTGAAGAGATGCTGATTGGGGCTAAACAGGTGTTTGGCGTTTGGCAGTCTAAATTCAGGGTAGTTGTCTTTAACTGCCATTTCCCGAAAGTCAGACTCTTCCCACACTCCAACAAATGTTTCTCAGCCTCAGAAGCATCTGCATTCACCAAATGTTGTGTGGGTATCCTTAGACTTTTTCTCCAGACGTAGACATCGGGAATTGTTGAGCATACAATTTTTATACAATTTATTCATTTTTTTGTTGTTGCCAAAAATGGATTTTAGGTAGGCCTTTAGTGTTTTACAGATATAGAAACATGAACGTGTATTTATCCACAATCTGCTGTGTATAAATCCGGTCTTGGAGTGTTTTAACAAAATGGAAGAAAATATTTAGGCTGACTTCATCCAGTGTCTAGAATTTTCTGTTGGCATAATATGCAAATATGAGCATAATTTTATTTGCATGATATGCAAATACGAGAATATTTAAGGAATGATCACCTAATTTGCATATTTTAATACAATATTTCAGGAATATTGTAATACAAAAAAGCTATATTTGTATCTACATTCAACTGGTAAAAGTTGATTGTGATAGAATTAGGCTAAAGGAAAATTACCTTGTTAGGGTGTGGTGCCTGGCCTCAAAGTATCAAATGTGTGTAGGAGTGGGACAGACTTTTTCCCCTATATAAAAAAAAATATATAATACCAAATTACTGGAAACTTCCTTGAAGAAATAAGAATCGGTTAGGTTCAATTATAAAAAATAAGATTACATAGCCCCTGTTTTGTTCTGAGAGAAAGGGAGAGAGAGTGAGAGAAAGGGAGGGAGAAAGAGCGAGAGAGAGCGAGAGAGAGAAAATGGGAGGGGGTGACCCTGCAGGTGCCGCTCTGTGATATTTCAGCAATGTGCAGTGCAGTCACATCAGCAGTTGTGGGACGGCTGCAGCAGCGTCCCTGACGCGCAGAGGCTGCCCACTCTCCATACCGCGGGGGATAATCCCCAAATTCTTGGTTTGCGACCCAACCGCAAACCCACGATCCTCGGAGAAAGATACTTTTGTTTAGCACCCCATCATCCGCCATCCATGGCTTCATCCGGGAGTGGAATGGAGGAAGTGCGCGTGTCGGCGTTGACCCCCCTGAAGTTGGTTGGCTTGGTGTGCGTCTTCCTTGCGCTCTGTCTGGATGTCGGGGCTGTGTTGAGCCCCGCGTGGGTAACAGCGGATAATCAGTACTACCTGTCTCTGTGGGAGTCCTGCTGGAAGCCCGTCACCTCGGACACATGGCAGTGCAACACCACACTCGAGACTGGTGAGAGAGACCTTCCTCATGCTTCCTATGTTTTAACTGTTCAAATTGCCATTATGCATCTATATTGTGTTTGGGATTAGGGAAAATGTGATAGGGTTCTATTTTGGGGGATTTAGGGATATTTTTGGTACCCACAGTCATATTCAAAGCATCCATTGAGATGCATATTAATTCAGAAATGACAATGGGGCCCCTGCTGCTGAGTCCACTGGTGCATCAGCACAAACATTGTTTTTCTCTGCTCAGTAACAATTTATGATGAGGCTAAAAGGATGGGGCTAAAAGGAAATAGCAGGAGCATAATTTTCTTAATATAGATTTTCCCCATTCCCCATTTAAGATGTGTGCACTCTAAAACAGCTGTCTTTTCTAAGTTAAAAAGAGTTTATTTCAACGTAATACTTATAATATAATTATATGAGACTTTATAAAGTTCTCAGTTACCCTATTTTCTATTTGCCGAGCATGCCGCTAAATGATGTGGGTATTTTTGCCTTGCGAGTGAGCGGTGGTCCAGCTGGTGTTTTATTGGGCTTTTGTTGCCGACAAAATCAGCCATTGTTGGGGTTCCTCCGCCGGACATGGAGTAAGGGAAACGTTGAGAACCGAACTTCCCAGTGATCCAAATATCCTGCCGGGACATAAGTGTAACAAGGGCAACAAGTGCCGCATTCGAGAAATGCTGTATTTCTCCCTGAAAAGGGGACTTATTTTTCAGCCAGCACAGAAGCTTTTGTAGAAACAATCTGTAATTCGATTATTCCGCCACGTGTGTTTAATGTGTCTTTTTATCTAGTAATTTTTGGCTTGCTGATTGTTGTCCTGTGTGTTGTGCAGGCAGAAAGTACGTTTTTGTTTATTTGTCTGACAACACTGTTTTGTTTCTGTGATGAGTAACTGGAGGTCATTTTGTCCCTGCTTCTTCCTACTGTCACTCTGACACAAAGTGCAGCTTGATTCCTTATAAAGACACGGAGTCTCCATGTCAGCAGCAGCCAGCATACCACATTAACTGCACACAGCAAACTGCTCATTTTGTCAGGCTGGCCTTGCACTAGGCTTACATATTGATTTGACTCACAGTAATCAGTCAGTTTCTTCTCCCAATATCCAGGTTCTCTCAGTGTCATGCCCAGGACATTAAACAAATTGTGTTAGTGTTGAAATGACCAGGTAGGTACACTCAATAATGAGTTCTGCAGGGTTGTTGTGCATGTTTGTTGACGTCCTATATGTCTGTGCCAAAGAACATTCTATTAACGCAGATGACAAATGGAAATGGGTGACGTTTGTATACTACACTCAAGCACCCACACTTTTTCTCTTTTTTGATTACCCTCTCACACACACACACACACACACACACACACACACACACACACACACACACACACACACACACACACACACACACACACACACACACACACACACACACACACACACACACACACACACACACACACACACACACACACACACACACAGGGCAGAGGTCGGGTCAGATACAAAACATGCAGGGGTTGACACAGTCTCAGGAATATGGAGTGTCTCTGTGAGAACGTTTTGTGCTGATGCCAGTCCAGTGAGAGGGACGCAACGAATGTGGACCGAGTGTGTGAGCACTACGCAGGCAGTACTCATCATTATTAGCACTGATTCTAGTTCAGTCAGAGGTGATGATGGGGGAATATGAGACTCAGGCTGCATCCCAAATGGCACCATATTATTCCTCACATACACTGTATAATAATTTCAAACCTTTCTTACATTTGCAAATGATCGCCTACACTCGGTGGCCAGTTTATTAGGTACATCCATCTAGTACCGGGTCGGATCCCCCTTTGTCTCCAGAACATCCTGAATTATTTGGGCATGGATTCGACAAGGTGTCGGAAACGTTCCACAGGGATGTTGGTCCATACTGCCACGATGGCATCACGCAGTTGCTGCAGATTTGACTCCGGTACATTCACGCTGCGAACATCCCGTTCCATCTCATCACAAAGATACTCTATTGGGTTGAGGTCTGGGGATTGCGCAGGCCACTTAAGTAAACTGAACTCGCTGTCATGTTCCTGGAACCATTCTGAGACAATACATGCTTTGTGACATGGCGCATTATCCTGCTGGAAGTATCCATGTGACAAAGGGTAAACTGTAGCCATGAAGGGATGCACCTGGTCAGCAACAATGTTCAGATATGCTGTAACGTTCAAACGTTGCTCAGTTGGTATCAAGGGAGCTAACGTGTGCCAGGAAAACATTCCCCATACAATTACACCAACGCTACCAGCCTGGACCGTTGACGCCGGGCAGGATTGGGCTTATGCCAAATCCTGACTCTGTCATCAGAATGACACAACAGGAACCGGGATTTGTCGGACCAGGCAATGTTTTTCCACTCCTCAATTGTCCAGTGTTGGTGATTGCGTGCCCACTGGAGCTGCTTCTTCTTGTTTATAGCTGATAGGCGTGGAACCCGGTTCTGGTCGTCTGCTGCAATAGCCCATCCGTGACAAGGACCGACATGTCGTGTGTTCCGAGATGCCATTCTGCACACCACTGTTGTACTGCACCGCTATTTGCTTCTTTGTGGGCCGCCTGTTGGCTTGCACGATTCTTGCCGTTCTCCTTCGACCTCTCTCATCAACCAGCTGTTTTCGGCCACAGGACTGCTCCTGACTGGATGTTTTTTTGTTTCTCGCACAATTCTCAGTAAACCCTAGATACTGTTGTGCGTGAAGAAAATCACCCGCCTGCCACATTCTGCCTACAGGCCCGCCAGTTGGGGTACCCTGCCATAGGAGAACCCTTTGAATAACTATTTTTGGTTCCAGGTAGAATCCTTTTTTCCCCCAGGTAGAACCCTTATCAGTTGCTTGTAGAACAACAAGTAATCTAACAAGTAATCTAACAATTCCCCAACAACTTCCTAATACACACAAATCTAAAGGGGTGAATGAGAATATGTACATATAAATATATGGATGAGTCGGCCATAGGCAAGGTGCAATAGATGGTATAAAATACAGTAGATACATATGATATAAGTAATGTAAGATATGTAAACATTATTAAAGTGGCATTATTTAAAGTGGTATTGTATAAAGTGACTAGTGATCCATTTATTAAAGTGGCCAGTGATTGGTTCTCAATGTAGGCAGCAGCCTCTCTGAGTTAGTGATTGCTGTTTAGCAGTCTCATGGCCTTGAGATAGAAGCTGTTTTTCAGTCTCTCGGTCCCAGCTTTGATGCACCTGTACTGACCTCGCCTTCTGGATGGAAGCAGGGTGAACAGGCAGTGGCTCGGGTGGTTGTTGTCCTTGATTATCTTTTTGGCCTTCCTGTGACATCGGGTGCTGTAGGTATCATGGAGGGCAGGTAGTTTGCCCCCGGTGATGCGTTGTGCAGACCACACCACCCTCTGGAGAGCCTTGCAGTTGAGGGCGGTGCAGTTGCCGTACCAGGCTGTGATACAGCCTGACAGGATGCTCTCGATTGTGCAACTGTAAAAGTTTGTCAGGGTTTTGGGTGACAAGCCAAATTTCTTCAGCCTCCTGAGGTTGAAGAGGCGCTGTTGCGCCTTCTTCACCACGCTGTCTGTGTGGGTGGACCATTTCAGTTTGTCTGTGATGTGTACGCTGAGGAACTTAAAACTTTCCACCTTCTCCACTGCTGTCCCTTCGATGTGGACATGGGGGATGCTCCCTCTGCTGTTTCCTGAAGTCCACGATCATCTCTTTTGTTTTGTTGACGTTGAGTGAGAGGTTGTTTATTATCTATGCATAGTCACTTTACACCTACCTACATGTACATATTACCTTGACTAACCCGTATCCCCGCACATTGACTTGGTACCGGTACCCCCTGTATATAACCTCGTTATTGTTGTTTTATTGTTGCCCTATTATTTTTTGACTTTAGTTTATTTAGTAAATATTTTCTGAACTCTTATTTTTCATAACCACATTGTTGGTTAAGGGCTTGTAAGTAAACATTTCACGGCCCTACATATTTCAAAATAGTTGGGAAGAGATTTTTGACGTACCGATTCCATGGTATGAGTTGATATATAAAACGACGCAAGATTCAAGTCTTCCCAGCCGAAATTATTATATAGAATCCTTGCCACCAACAAAATGTTGAATATTTGGGTCATACAATCATCGAAGCTCTGCAGATTTTGTTGTGAGGATACAGAATCAATAGACCATTTATTTTGGTATTGCCCTCAGGTAGCCTGTTTCTAGTCTCAGGTTCAGGTTGCTTTCTGTATTGTTGTTTTCTGTTTTTCTTTGTCTTTGTCTTTTTTGTTCATTTTCTTGGTTATTGTGGGGGGGGGGAGGGGTCTGTGGGGGGTCTCGGATGGTTGAGGGGCAGCTGTTGGGGAACTGTGGGGGGGTCTTGGAGGGCCGGTGGCTGATGGATCGCTGGTTCGGGTCCCCTTTTTTGACCTTGTGGGAGATCTGTCAATGTGACCTTGAGCAGGGCGTTGACCCTGGTTGCTTCTGTGGGTCGCTCTGGATGTGAGTCTGTTAGATGACTAATGTGATGTAGTTGTTGAGCGTCTTCACTACAAGTATATTGTATGTTTTTAATATTCTTATATTTTTTTATAATAATACATTTACAGTAAGGTCTAGACCTATTGTATTTGGTGCATGTGACAAATAAAATTTGATTTCATTTTCCAACAATGCAGAGTTAAAGATAAATATATATATATTTTTTTAATAGAAATAGTGACACAATAAATAAATACAGTGAATAACGAATAACAATAACGACTAAAATAACCCTTACCACAGAAGGGGAAAGAAAGGGTTCTACCTGGAACCAAAAAGGGTTCTCCTTTGACAGTGTTTCCAAACTCCGGTCCTCGAGTACCCCCGACAGCACACATTTTAGTTGTAGCCCCCGACAAAAACATCTGATTCAACTTCTCAAAGGCTTGACGATTAGTTGACAAGTAGAATCAGGTGTGCCTGTCCGGGACCACAACAAAAATGACACATTCCTTCTACTGTCTCAGGCTGAGATGGGCCCTGAAGGCCAATACAGATTTTTCGATTAACAGGGATGGCTGCTCCTGAAATACACACAGGGAGATGTAATTACCGATCAGATTGGATCTTGCATATCACCATTTCCATCTGTCATCACACAGGACCTAGGTTGCATCCTAAATGGGACCATATTCCCTACATAGTGCACTAGTTTTGACCAGAGCTCAAAAGTAGTGCATTGCATAGGGAATAGGGTGCCATTTTGGACTCAGACCCAAGATTAATAGTTAGCCCTTCCTGTCCTTCAAGCACTGAGACTTCTGGCTGTATTTCTCGCACAGAACATGTGGGTCCGTTCCAAATCTCTGAGCTGCTGAGATGAGTTTCTGTATCCTGCTGTTACACAACTGATAGAGACTGATAAGAACCTCAGTAGCTCCTGCAATTTCAGTTGCAGTCTGATAGGGAAAAAAGGACCGAAATGACTAGAAGATGACTAGAATGATTAGATACAGACAGACAGGAGTTAGTGTAGCTCCTGCGGTCGGGGAGGCAGCCAGTGAGGTGGCTGCAAATGAGAGGTCAAGGGTCGTTCCAAGTCAGTACCGCATGTTATGAAAGCACTGAGGCCGCAGGGAGCTCTGCGTTTTGTGGGTTCCCTCCAGCTTCCTGTGATGGATGACAGGACCATTTTAAAACTCTAAATCGTAGAAGCCATATTTGGTCAAAGAAGTGAATGTTTGTTTATGTTCGAGCAGCTCGGCCTATGGAATGAATTTCCCTCCGACGAGGACGGGAACTGTAATTTAAGCGGCTTACACGCTGTCACATTCTCTCATTGTCGAATGGTTTGATGGTTCTCGTATTGCTATGGAGTGGAAATAATTTGCCATGCATCAACCTGTTTAGCTGTGATTGTAATGAACATTGTGTGATTATGTCTAACGATGAGCATATTTTATCATTAGAAACCAAACCCTTTCTGTGAGGGTATTTACTTTGTTAACATATATTTGTAATAGGTAATCAACAACCCCATCATAACATCCCTTGTTTGTTTACATATACCATTTCCCCACCCAGAGTCTAGACTGTTACTCCCAACAATTATATAGTTATATCACTCAGCAGTCCATCAGTCTTGATAGCCCACTCAGTCTACTAAAATGATGTGCCTAGAAGCCAGTATACCCCCCACACAGTCTAGCCTGTTAGATAAGAGTGTCTAGCAGCTAGCTATGTGAGACTAAGCTTGTTTAACATTCTATCACTGGGTGGAGTTGGCCCAAGTAGACGCTGATCTTGGGTCATTGGGTCAATTTGCATTTCCCCCACTTATGGTAGATCTGATCCTAGATCTGCACAGAGGGGAAACTTCACCACAGAGCACATTGTATCCAAGCTTTCTCCCCAAATACCACCTATTACATTCTAGAGAATTTCTATCCCTTATTCCTCAACCCACCAACATTTTTATTCTACCGAGGTTATTTTTCATTCCATACATTCAGAGATGTGGATCAATATAGTAGACCTAGCTAGTAGCTCTCTCTCCCTCTCGCCCGCCCCCTATCCCTGTTAGCATTCCAGCGAGTGCTATTTCTAGTCTCTACTCGAGTTGAATGTTTTGCAGTTCTTCTGAATGAAAGGCTGAGACTGCTGCTGATTTTGCATCGGGCAGGCAGGATGGATACCTATTACCGGAGTCACCCAGATAATTGCTTTGTCTACTTCTGCTGCTGCACTGGTATTCATTAAGAAGCCTAGCAGTGAGAGTGAGAAAGAGACGGAGAGAGCGTGCGTGTGTGTGCGTGCGTGCGTGTGTGTGTGTGTGTGCGTGTGTGCGTGTGTGTGCGTGCGTGTGTGAGAAAGTATGCGCGCGTGCATTTGTTTGTTTTCGTCCATTCTTCTGTGTTGGGTAAAGATCTGATTTTAGTGCCAGGTTAACATTCTTGAACCATACGCCACACTGTAAACATGGATCACTAGGCTTATAACCCCCACGAAAACATTTTCTTTGCAAATCTCTGTCAAATTCTCAGAATACTCTTCCTATACCCATGAGGAATAGGAAGCCCTCTGTTACCAGATGGTGTGTGTGCAATGTGATTTTTCACCTGCATGACTTTCATGTCGGTGGCTGTGGCATTTTTCACTGTGGCTGTGTGACCCCCCCCCAACCACCACCCCCATAACTGAACATGTTTTTTTAGCCCCCTATCTCTCTCTCTCTCTCTCTCCCTCTCTCAGACTGGCAGATTGCCACGCTGGTCCTGTTGCTGGGTGGTGCAGCCCTCATCCTGTTCTCCTTCCTGGTGGCCCTGGTGTCAGTGTGGGTCGGCTCCAGGAGCCACTGCTACAGACCCATCGCTGTCATGCTGTTCGCTGCAGGTACGTTATTGAATCTGCCTTATTCTCTCCTTTTCTGTGTCATTTCATGTGCTCCATTTCTCGCCTTCACTCCCATTCCTCCTCTCTCCCTAACAGTGGTGCTCCAGGTCTGCAGTTTGATCCTCTACCCTGTTAAGTTCATTGAGACGGTCAGCCTGAGGATATACCACGAGTTCAACTGGGGCTATGGCCTCGCCTGTGGGGCCACCATCTTCTCTTTTGGAGGGGCCATTCTCTACTGCCTCAACCCCAAGAACTATGACGACTACTACTAAACCCTGCAAGATTAGAGAGGAGGAGAGGCCTCTACACAACTTCATGTTCCCCCACGCTCGCTGTGATAGCAGCTGAAACACTGAACCTTATAGAACTGGTAGAGAAAACACATGTTCACACAAATCGATTGGAGAATCAACAACAGTAGTGTCTGTCTATACATTCAAACCTTTACAATACTGTACTATACCAGACTTAAAAGGGACACGGTATAGCACAGTATGAGCTTGTGGTCTCCACAGGCATCTCCGCCTGTGTTGTGACCGACATCTGCCATAGGCTAAGTGGTGAGGCTAAAGAGCCAATCAGACAGTTCAATGGAATACTAATTACCAATCAGATTCATCAGTGAAATCATGTCCACATTCTGAGCACAGTAGGTCCCCTTTAATATAGGAACTCCAGTAGGAATTGGCAGCACAATGCTTTGTCATGAATAAACCACAGAGAACAGATGGATTAGCTGATCTCATACAGAGACGAGAGGGAGGAGAAGGGACAGCTGAGAGTGACGGACACACAGACCAATCAGAGAGCAGAGGGATGGGCCAGATGGACAGATTGATCTTGAGGAGGAAAGGAAGGTGACTCACCTAAGAAAAGGAATCAAGGATGCATGACATCGCCCCCACTCATATATGTGATTACCTTTGCTTGTGCCTTAATCTAAAAGAAGATTGGATTGGTTAAGGCAGGCAGCATAGAGTAATTTCCTTTTACCTATACTGCTCCTCTAGATCAGTGCAGATGAAGGGAAGGCAAAATGTGTAGAATTGCAGAAAATTAGTTGTAAAACTCTTGTTTCTCTCCACCCATGGAAAAATTAGTAGAATTGCATGACATTTGTTATAAATTTGCTAAATCTTCTCTCCGCGCCATGGCAAAATTTGTCGAATTGCAGGAAATTGACTCTAAAAGTCACATTTTTTCTCTCCACTGTCAAGAGGGGACGCTAAAATGCTCGCAAGGTGACTCTGACTGCCTGTGTGGGTATGGGTGTGGATTTGGGTACGCAGACCTGCGATCCACTACTGGCCCTCATGATGAGTTCAGATTTTTTGTGGCCCCCAGTCCTAATCTAAAACCAACTGCACCCTGCGGCCTAACCCCATCTTCGAATAGCAGCAGTTGTTTATATGTAAATAGAGTAGTTCGACGTGCTTTCGTGTGGTAAATGCATTTCTAATACAGTAAATTAGAGAAGTAGTAGTAGTTTATTTAAAGGGACAATGTGCAAATAAAAACACGTTTCAGACAGTGAAATATGATGCTTGCACCAGAATATGCTCAACACAGCTCATTTGAATCCACAGTCCCTAACTAAGCATAACGGAATACATAAACATAGCTAAATACACACACACACATCACTCATACAGTGGTATACTACGATATAACACAGGGGTGTCAAACTCATTCCACGGAGGGCCAAGTGTCTGGGTTTAAGACCTAGACAACCAGGTGAGGGGAGTTCCTTACTAATTAGTGACCTTAATCCATCAATCAAGTACACTCGGCACTCTGTGGAATGAGTTTGACATATGTGATATAACGGATGAAAACAAATGCAGGAGACATAAAATACAACTAATAGAATAAATACATCAAACACATTGAGACTTTTGTGCATTAATAATTAGTCCATGTGTGCAGGATTGATGCACCTTGATCCAAGCTTTGATTTGACCTCCATGGAGAAGGATTTAAAGTCGCTAGTGCTTCTTAAGGTAGACGTGCAGGAATTCCATCTTCTGATGCCTGAGGTGGAGAATGCTGACTTTCCAAAGGTGGTTTTCCTTTTTAGGAATGACACAGTCTCCACTTGTTGAGGTTCAGGTAGCTGCTGTTTTGTTCAGCAACCTGGTCTCAAAGCATTTTGCTTAATTCTATATGCAAATCCGTGACACTCCATTTAGTATCATATAAAATTTGATTTGATATGTTTGATATGTTGGGTTTTGTGTGGTATGTATTAATTTGTGAATGTCCATCACCCATTTCGTACAATATGTTACGAATTCTAGTTAGGTGGCTAACGTTAGCTAGGCTAGGGGTTTGGGTTAAGTTTAGGAGTTAGGTCAAAGGGTTAAGGTTAAGTTTAGGAGTTAGGTTAAAGGTTAGGGGAAGGGTTAGCTAAAAGCGTTGAGGTTAGAGTTGGGGGAAGGGTTAGCTAACATGCCAAGTAGTTGCAAACTAACTAAATAAGTTGTAAGCAATTGAATAGTTGCTAATTAGCTAAAATGGTCCGTGATGAAATTCTAAACACACAACCTTTGGGTTGCTAGATGTTCGCACTAAACACCCACCCTACTTTTGTATTTGCCATAAGTAACCATCTGTCTTATGTAACCATACCAAACATAACATACCATATTAATTTCAGTGTCCCGGATTTATAGTTACTATGTTACGCCTAGTCTGAGACCAGGCTGTGTTCAGAGCTTAATATGACACAATCTTTCAGAGGTGGGGGTGCAACATAGTTGATAAATCCTATAAACTACAGACAACTTAGAAAACAAAGTTGTCCAAATTGAACAGATTGTATTTGGGGTGATTACTATGGTGATGGTAATGTGATTTCCCGTCAAGGATATTCAGTGCTTGTTTACATAAAGATCGAAGGGGCTTAATTTTTGTTTCATTGGCTTGGGGCCAGCTGGTTATACAATAGGTGAGAGAAGATCATTGCATGTAAATTCATCTTGGCTGCCTCTGTAGAGTGAGTTCCTGACGTATCGGAAATTGGAATGACATATCCGATTTTGCTGGACACCTTAATGTTTTTTGTTGTTCAAAGTAGGGTCTAGATCAATGCCCAAATATTTCAACTGTGGACGAGTATGTCCGGGTACGCCTGTTTGTTTAGTTTTGTGGAGAATTACATCGCTAACGTTGTTCCCACATTGACGTTGAGCCACTTTCTCCAATGATGTGTGTGAAGAAAGCAAATTACCATTGTGTGTGTGGGCCCTGGAGCGATATGATCAGTCACTCCCACACTCGATGCCTCATTGGTTCAAACTGTTGGGATCTGCATCCCAAACGGCACCCTATTCCCAATTTCATGTAACGCTTTAGACCAGGGCCTATAGGGCTAGTGCACTATGTAGGGAATAGGGCAGTACTTGGGATAAAACCAAGATCTTACGCAGTATTATAGAAAACATCTTAAATATATACTCTGTATTCAAGACAAGAGTATATTTGTCTAGAATATACTATAGCTTCTGATCCATAACATCTTAAAACAAAAGTTAGTTGTCCTTTATATTAAAAACAATACAGGTAAAATGGAGAGTGTAGGAATGCATGTGTGCTTGAGGTAGAAAGTGTGTGCGTAGAGGAGTAGCGAGGTGTGTGTGTGCCGGGAGTGAATGAGTATGGATTGCTGCTGCTGTGTGGCTGACGCCAATTAGTTTGTTCACTAACACAATAAAACAGGTAATGAAAAAGACAAGTGTGTGTGTGTGCTTTTCATTTGCGAAAAGGGAGAAACCACGTCAGAGCAAGCAGTAGTGCATTAAATGAAATGCCACAAAAAAATATATATATATTCCAGGTGTAAGCATCCGTCACATAGAATCAGCTCCTTTATTAAGTACAGCAACTTGAGGCATTTGCATGGGGAAATCTTTTTAACATGGAATACAGTGTGGGCATAATATGCATAAAAGTACCAGGAATATATTTGTATGCAAGCCTCTTTAGTGTTCTTCATTCGATGAAAGAAGGAGCTCTTGGTACAGAGCTGATACAGTGTATAATCTACATCAGGGTTAGTTCATCAGACCCTTTCTTTTTGACATTGCATTGTCCCACTGTCAGAGAGTGCAGCCCTGCTAATTTGGAAGGGAAAGAACGTCCGCCCGTCGGTGGGGATTGGGAATGGGCTCAGTCGTGTAAACAGGACAATCTCATTCATTCTGCAACGGAATGTTCACTGGATAAACCACGCCGCCTCCGTATTCTAAAAACAACGCGCCATTGGCTGTTCTGTAGCCACAGCCACTGTCCACACAGCTAGTCCCTCCATTTTGGGTTGCCATGGAAATAGTCTCCTGCTGTCCTCATCCTGGGAAAATATTTCCCACCAATGGAAACAAGGGTCAAAGTGCATGGGTGAGTTCCTCTAATGAGACAAAAAGGAGTGGGGGGGGGGGATGAGGGAGTGGCTCTTCCTCAACAGGTGGGAGGGGCTTATATATAGATTGACAGGGAACATGGGCAAGGGAGTTTACAGGAAATGGAAGTAAGGGGGGGGGGGGGGGGACTACTGTCCGGGACAGTGTTGGTGTGGGCTGGGCAAGGTTCAGGTGTAGCGCGGCATCTCACACTGTTCACAGCGGTTGAGTGCAGGGTGGTTGAGGAAGGTGCATTCTTCACAGCTCCACTGGGCTCCCTCAAAGTCCTCGTCCCTCTGGGGCCCCGCGACAGCAGGCTTGGGTTTCCGCTCCCCCTCTGGGAGAGGGGCACACATACAGGCTTAGCGTCATTAACAAAGAACATGCAGTGCATTCGCACAGCATTTGGCTTTTCCCACATTTTGTTACTTTACAGCCTTGTTCTAAAATGGATTAAATCATATTTTTTCCCCTTAATCTACACACAATACCCCATAATGACAAAGCAAAAACAGGCGTAGAAATGTGTGTACAAAACATTTTTTTTTTAAACATCACATTTACATAAGTATTCAGACTCATTAATCAGTACGTTGTTGAAGCACCTTTCACAGCGAATACAGCCTCGAGTCTTCTTGGGCATGACGCTACAAGCTTGGCACACCTGTATTTGAGAAGCTTCTCCCATTCTAATCTGCAGATCCTCTCAAGCACCGTCAGCTTGGACGGGGAGCGTCGCTGCACAACTATTTTCAGGTCTCTAGAGATGTTCGATCGGGTTCACTCAAAGACATTGAGACTTGTCTCGAAGCCACTCCTGCATTGTCTTGGCTGTGTGCTTAGGGTCATTGTCTTGTTGGAAGGTGAACCTTCACCTCAGTCTGAGGTCCTGAGCAGGTTTTCATCAAGGATCTCGCTGTACTTTGCACCGTTCATCTTTACCTTGATCCTGACTAGTCTCCCAATGCCTGCCACTTAAAAACATCCCCACATCATGATGCTGCCACCACCATGCTTCACCGTAGGGATGGTGCCAGGTTTCCTACAGACGTGACACTTGGCATTCAGGCCAAAGAGTTCCATCAGACCAGAGAATCTTGTTTCTCATGATCTGAGGTCTATAGGTGCCTTTTGGCAAACTCCAAGCGGCTGTCGTGTGCCTTTTACTGAGAAATGGCTTCCGTCTGGCCACCACCATTAAGGCCTGATTGGTGGAGTACTGCAGAGATGGTTGTCCTTCTGGAAGTTTCTCGGTTCTCTTTTTTACTTTTAATAAATTTGCAGACATTTCTAAAAACCTATTTTTGCTTTGTCATTATGGGGTATTGTGTTTAGATTGATGAGGAAAATGTTTTATTTAATCCATTTTAGAATAAGGCTGTATCGTAACAAAATGTGGAAAAAATCAAGTGGTCTGAATAATTTCCGAATGCACTGCATACAGTCTTAGCATTAGTAATGGGTGGGGGGGATAAAATGATCGATAGTTATACCAAACAAAAACATAAATATGCAACAATTTCAAAGATTTTACTGAGTTACAGTTCATAAATCAGTCAATTTAAATAAATTCATTAGGCCCTAATCTATGATTTCACATGACTGGGAATACGGATATGAATCTTTTGGTTACAGATACCTTAAAAGAAATGGGCCTCACAACGGACCTCAGGATTTCATCATGGTATTTCTGTGCATTCAAATTGCCATCGATAAAATGCAATTGGTGTTCGTTGTTCGTAGCTTATGCCTGCCCATACCATAACCCCACCGCCACCATGGGGCACTCGGTTCATCAGCAAACCACTCTCCCACACGACACCATACACATGGTTTGCGGGTTGGACATACAGCCAAATTCTCTAAAACGACATTAGAGGCGGCTTATGGTAGAGAAATTAACATTGAATTCTCTAGCAACAGCTCTGGTGGACATTCCTGCAGTCAGCATGCCAATTGCACACTCCCTCAAAACTTGAGACATCTGTGGCATTGTGTTGTGTGACAAAAGTGCACATTTTAGAGTGGCCTTTTATTGTCCCCTGAACAAGGTGCACTACTGTAATGATCATGCTTCTTGATATGCCACACCAATCAGGTTGATGGATTATCTTGGCGAAGTGGAAATGCTCCCTAACAGGGAAGTAAAAACATTTGAGAGAAATACACTTTTCCAGCATATGGAAAATGGCAGATATTTTATTTCACGTGAAACATGGGACCAACACTTTACACGTTGCGGTAAACATTTTTTCACTGTACATACCGCAATATTATTTTGGGACGATAATATTTAGATATTCGACTCCAAGTATATATATATATATTTTTTAAAAATATATATAACTAGCGCTAATCAGCTGTTCCTGCGCCAAAACTCCTGGATTTTTCATCCTATAGCTTGTTCTCAATCGTGAGGCAACATGTTTTCAGCACATTTATTTCCCTAACTGACCAAAACTTGTTCTCTCAGCAATATGTTTAGAACATCAAATTGCAATATAAAAATCACAATACATATAGAATCGTGACAATCGTAATGCATATCGTATCGGCGCCTAAGTATGGTGATAATATTGTCTTGTGAGGTCCTTGGCAATTCTCAGCTCTACTTAGTATCGCACTAACAAACACAGCAGATACTACAAGCTAAACATTGGGCGTCGGGAAAACAGTAGGTTTTTTAGCCGCTACACCGCTTTTTGCCGGCAGGAGTAGACAGCAAGCCACATGAGCCGCGCAATGAAATTGAACCAGTGCAATTTTACTCTGAGCAGCGCAAGCCTCGCACGAAACCGCGCTGCTTACCCACTGGTTTCATCCAAATGAATGGGCGGGTCTCGCCCTCTGCAAAACTGGCGTGTCCGGTTCATCAACACACTACCAAACATAACAGGGGGAAAAAGTCCTTCCAATGGGATGTTAACAGAGGGCCTAACTGTGTTCAGCAAAGATCCCATAGGCATTCATGGCAAGCGCAGGGGTGCTGTCCACACTGGTGTCATGGCTAAATTCATAACCTGCTCCTTTATCCTACTACTGTCACATACAGGATCAAATTGCCACACCCTTTCCACTGCTATAGCTGGTGTGTGGTGGTGACCCTTCTGGTGCAAAATGGCTGTCGTATATCACCAATGAGGGTGAGACTATTTTGTGGTGAATAAGGCAAGTTAACCCAAAATTACAATATCAAGCACAAAATTAAATTAAGGTCATTACACCACACACACACCAATCATACAAATACACAGCACCATTTTAAAGACCTTTCTGAGAAGGAAATGCTTTCAAAAACATTTGGAGAATGTCCACACAGGGAGTCTCTGCAACACAAAAGTAAATCAACAAAAGCCATGGTCACGCGATCATTCACCACATTTGGTCTGCTGAAGGGGAGTGATCAGAGAAAATTTGAGGAAAAAACTAAAACAAGCAATATTCTGTAAAATGTAATACAAGGCATTATAAAAGGCTCATACGTGCATAAAACAAGTTATAAAGCGCTAGGCTATACCGCACAGGGGAAATCTGCAGTTCAAACAATAACAAAGCAGACACCCCACCACTGTTTTGGTAATCAGCTGAGGTACGGGGCTGGAGAAATGGAACCACTCTCAAACTCAAGAGATATAGATGCAAGGACTGACCATCCATGAAACCAAAATTATAGTTTTAACCATGTTTTGAGGCCTTACAGCAGGGCTGCCCAACCCTTTTCCTGGAGATCTACCGTCCTGTGGGTTCTCAGTCCAACCCTAATTTAACAAACCCGATTCTACTAATTAGCTGCTCAACAAGACCTTAACTAGCTGAATCAAAACTGCTAAATTAGGGTTGGACTGAAAACCTACAGGACAGTAGACCCCCGGGAAGAGGGTTGGGCAGCCCTGCTGTACAGTGTTGGTTTACAATTACGTGGTTTACAAGAAAAACAAGCTTATATTTTGGCTTCTGGATGGGGTACGACAGTTTAACAAAGATCATGAAGCATTTATAATTTATATTATTCAAGAAACATGGTATATATAATTCATTTAAGTCCAAAAACTGATGTACCAACCACAAGAAAGTCCTACCAATGTTTACAGTGGTAAAACAGACGATATTACGTTTCTCACCTTTTCTTCCTGGCTTGGGCGGTACCACCGGACCGGTCTGAATGTTCTTATAAAAGTTGTTCTCGGCTTGTGGATCGAACTTCCCTGGTGAAAAATGACACAACTCATACAGCACCTGTTGATTGACACCTGAATGTGTGCTCTTGTACATTGCATCTTCAAAAGCCCGTTTGTGTGTGTGTACCTATAGACTGCAGCAGATCCGTCTCCTTCAGGGTGCAGTCGACATCAATCTGAAGCTGTCTGTTCAGACTGCGCAATCGGGTCATTTCTTCAGGCTGGAACAGCCGTAAAACACCGGTGGGTTGGATGAGACGACAACAAAATGTAGACAACTCTATATCCTGCATTGATTTACTGTTTGTATACAAATTTTTCTTCTTTTTTTTATTTTTATATACATGTATGTAGTTAATGTGCGTGTGTTTGTATGTGTGCCTTCAAACGTGTTTGTGTGTCTATGCATTAAAATGTGTGTGTGTATGTGCAAAAAAAATAAACATGTTACGTACAATGCCTTCAAAAGGAGTGTGTATATGTGTGCACGTGATCATGCATTTAAACTTCACTGATGTGTTTATGTGCCTATGCAATCACATCTGCGTGTTGCTCCCCCCCCCCCCCCCCCCGTGTGCGCGTGTCCCCCCCTCTTACCCGGGGGATGAGGCTGCTGCTGTTGACTCGCCTGAAGCGTCTCTGGAGGGCGTCGTACTCCATGTCGTTGACGTCTGCCTTCAGCTGCTCCAGCTTCTGCCTCTCCATCAGCAGCTCCTTCAGCAGACGCTCCATCCGGGCCCTCTGGTGCAGCAGGAGAGCTGGGGGACACAGTGGTGGGAAGAACAGGGCTTCAAACAGGTGGGACGGGTCGGGAGGTGGGCCGGAAACGGCGGGCGGATGTGCAAGAATGAATACATCTGTGGTTCTGTGAGCGCAGGCACACACACACACACACACACAAGCGTATCCGTTCATAAGCCGTGCTTACCCTGGGTGTAAGCGTAGTCGTCGGAGCCCGAGCTGGAGCGGCGCGGCATGCGATTGGCGATGTGGCTGACGATGTTACCGGGCAGGGCTGAGATGGGCAGGATGGGTGCCGGTGCCAGCGCGTGATGCTCCCCCTGGTCCACCATGTTGAGCAGAGATTCAGGAGGGGAGGCCACTGGAGGGGACCCTGAGAGGGGCCTCTGCTGCTGGGCCTGGCCTGGGGACACTTTGATCTTAAAGGTGTAGCCCGCCTGGCTGCCTGGCTGGGGTGAGGAGGTGGGCCGGGGCCGCGCGGGGCACGGGTGCAGGTAGACCCCGGGGTGGAAGGCGGCAGAGCTCCCCCCGCTCAGGCTGAGGCCCCGCTGGGGTGAGCTGGGCGAGGGGCTGGTAGCCATGTAGAGAGTCTGTCCCGGGGGGCAGTGCACGGGGGAGTTGCTGCGGGTCCGCGGGCCCTCCAGGGTGATCTCAATCTGGTTCTTCAGGGAGCTCTTGGGCAGGTACGGCCGGTAGATGGGCTGCTGCTGCTGTTGATGCTGGTGGTGGTGGTAGGGCATGCTGGCCAGGGTGGGAGGACTGATGGGCAGGAAGACATGAGTCTGCTGGTGCTGGGGTTGCTGTTGGGGCTGCACCTGCTGTTGGGGCTGCACCTGCTGTTGGGGCTGCACCTGCTGTTGGGGCTGCACCTGCTGTTGGGGCTGCACCTGCTGTTGGTGCTGGGGCGAGCTATAGGGGGACTGGTAGGTGGGAGTGGTGTAGGGCGAGGGCTGATACACAGGCTGCCCGGACGAGGGCCAGGGGGAGGGCTGGGGGCTCTGGGAGGGGGAGGGCCGGATGTAGAGGGCATTACCACCACTGTTGCCATAGTGACCGGCGGGGATCTGCAGGGCCTGGGGGGCGTTGGGCAGGTTCTGTGACAGAGTGACAGTGATAGGGTTCATGGTGTAGCGAGGAACGGGCGAGTAGGTAGGGGACATACCCTGCACGGGAGGCGGAGTGGGGGTGCTGGCCGTGCGTCCCCCGTGGTCATTCATGAAGAAGGGGTTGTACCCCAGCGAGGGGGCTATGGTGGCAGGGGCCGAGAGGGGCTCCGTGAAGCCGACGCGCTGGGGCTCGATGTGACCGTCACTGGAGCTGTGCACCAGGGAGCGCCCGCCTCCGTTGGCCTTGCCCGCCTCCGAGGGGGGGTAGCCCCCTAGCTGGATGTGCAGCATGTGGTTCCGGCTCAGACGGACCTCATCCGGACTTTGGTACTCCCCATAGAGGTATCTGTTACTCTCCTGAGCTAGCAGGTGGCAGCATATATCCAGGTTATTGTTGTTCTGGAGGAGGACAGGAGACAGCATAAAAGGTTCAGTGATGGGGCCCAGACTGATGCTGTAGCCCTATAGGGGTCACTGCTCTGTGGATTTACAGAGGCATACTAACTTCCTGGGGTCATAACAGATCAACTAGACCACACAAACAACTGTCAATGTAAAAAAATAAGAAGTTGAACTCTTTATTCTCCCCAATTTCATGGTATCCAAATTGGTAGTTACAGTCTTGTCCCATCGCTGCAACTCCCGTATGGACTCGGGAGAGGCGAAGGTCTGGAGCCGTGTGCCCTCCGAAACACAACCCAGCCAAGCCGCACCGCTTCTTGACACAATGCCTCGCTTAACCCGGAAGCCAACCGTACAAATGTGTCGGAGGAAACGCCGTACACCTGGCGACCGTGTCAGCGTGCACTGCACCCAGCCCACTACAGGAGCCGCTAGTGCGCGATGGGACAAGAACATCCCTGCCGGCCAAACCCTCCCCTAACCCGGACGACGCTGGGCCAATTGTGCACCACCCCATGGGTCTCCCGGTCGCGGCCGACTGCGACAGAGCCTGGACTCGAACCAGGATCTCTAGTGGCACAGGTAGAACTGCGATGCAGTGTGCCACTCAGGAGGCGATGTTCAACTTCATATATAGGCATATATGTGTAAGCCTAGATCAGTGAAGCAGCATACAGGCATTTCAATGAGAGAATCAGTGCATGTTTGTAGCCTGTGTGAGCCCCAAATGGCACCCTAATTCCCTATGCAGTACACTAAAGCCCCTTTCCACTGGCCTTAATGGGCCCAACCTAGGTTGACTTCAAAGCATTTCCACTGCCTCCAGAAACTATATAAATGTTGCTAGGCAGCCAATATGTGACTGCAGCTGGCATCTAGCTAGCGAGATGTTGAAGAATGAAATTCACCCTCACCATGTTGTAACTAACAATACCCCATACTCTTGCCAGTGCCAGCCAGACTCAGAGACATGTATTTAGCTAGCTGACATTAGCGTTGTCGTTAGCATAAAAGGCTAGCTAGCTTAATTCCTACCTCACATGCCATGGTCTATTAGCTAGCTAGATATCCAAGCAAACCAGATGACAGCTAGCTAGCTTTCGATACAACCTGGCCAGCTAAAATACCTGTTAGCTTGTTTAGACTGATTTGCTAGCTAATGTTAGGTAGCTAGCTAGCATTGAGGGCTCTGTTCTCATAAAGGTTATTGTTTAGTGAAAAAAACGAATCAAGGATCCAGCTATGGTGGTAATTTGCTTCATGTCTAACTACTGCAGTACTGCTTGTCCATGTGCCCAGAAGAGCTAGCTATTTTTGTCCGCATCCAGCAGTGATCAGCTTGGTGGTTGCATAGTAACAGCATCACCAACCCGAATTCTAATCGAGCTGGCACCAGTCAGTTGTGAAACTGGGCTTTGCTGACTCGGATTTCCTTAGACCCAGCTCGAATTTGGCCCTAATTTTAAGAGCCAGTGGCAACAGGGCTGAAATGTTACTTTTGACCAGGGTCAAGTGATACACTATAGGGAATAAGGTGTCATTTGGGGGACACACTATAATGTGTGTGCTCATAGCTGTCTGGCTACGGTAGCATACCTGCAGAAGGCACTGGGACACTACTCCCTCTGGGATCTCGGGGAAGCGCTGCTTGAGGTCCTGCAGGATGTGATAGTCTAACTGAGGGCCTCCCTGCGCCATCCTGAGCCCACAGAGAGAGTCACTGAGCTCACAGCCCTGAACGCTGCTGCTGCACCTGTGCTCTTCTCATCCCCTACACACACACACACACACACACACACACACACACACACACACACACACACACACACACACACACTATCATGAAAAGTTCGAAACAATCTTCAGTCGTCATTGCATCACATCAGCCCAGCCACACACCAGACAACATTAAAAGTCTGCGCCTCTGTCGCCAGATCAGTGCTTTAAATAGCAACAAGGGTTAGAAGATGTGCTTACAAACGGAAGAAGGATTTTTGGCAGCTTTGGTCAGCGGTTCCTCTGCAGAAACAATGTAATTAGGCTAAACATATGTTACGGAAAGTTTATGGGCCCTAATGACCAGACAGACAGGCCGATAAAGCAGCAAGGAGAGGTTAGCCGGCTAAAACTGGTCAATAACCCCATCCGACAATTCACACAACAGACGGGGTTGGCTGCAACAGACAGACATGGCATCTGTCTCGTGTGTTAGTTTAGTCATCTCACTGCACCAAGCAACGACCTAAAATCCAAGACAGCTTGCTACCTAGCTAGATAACACGACATGCACGTCACATTGACAAGTGTTACCTACGTCAGCCAACTATTTCATACCGATCACTAACGTGTTTGCAAGCTAACTAAAAGAACAAAGCGTTCGCATCAGCATCTGTGGCATTTTAGCCATCTAAGTTACCTAACGTTATCCCGCTGCAGTTGATAATAGTGATCTGACTCAAATTCTGGTCACTCATGCTATAACGTCAACTGACAAACGTTACGTTAGTTGTTCTTATTGGTCTTAGCACGTTAACTAGCTAGCGTTACTTACACGGGGGGGAAAAACGAATGTTAAATGGCTTACAACCTAAACAAAATAGCGCGCCGTCCACATACTAACTTAGCTAAGTAACCAGAGTGACCAGCTAGCTGGCTAACTAAACTAGTTGGCTACCTACTATTGTCGTTTTTGGATAAGCGCGTTTACTAGACAAATAGGATGCGTATGTTGATTGATAACGTTAGCTAACTAGCAACCATCAAGTGTCGACACAAAACAAATCTTTAGTATCGAGTTAGAGATTAGCTAGTGATAACGTTAGCGGACAACTTCTTACTAAAGCGCCGTTGACCAGAAAGGCACACACCAACAAGTAATCGGACATAGAGAAGCTAATAACGTTAACGTATCTAGCCAGCGAATCTACAGATGTTAGCTAGCTAGTGAGCCGACTTCCACTAATTTGCTAGTTAGCTAGCTCACATTGTATCGAAACCAAGATTTAGCTAGCTAGCTAGCTAGCGTTACTTCGACTTACCATGAGCTTACTCACTCTTGTCATGGACCATTATAGCTACAGTTTCAGAGAAAGCCCATTGATCTGATATTTTCCGAAAGTGGCAGACGAATATGTATTTAACTCTTGATAGATAAAGCGATTTATGTTTCATTCCAAGACAAGGCCGTCGTCTACACAACGTACGAAATTGGATCTATCGCGATAAATGTCAACTTTTCGGAGCAGGAAGTGGTCTAAATCTAAGTTGTTGCTACTGCGCATGCTTGTCTTTTGCGCCCGGTCCAAAAGAGCCTCCCTTCTTTCCTTAATACATATGTAGATGTGGTTTAAGTACAGTAATTGTAATAACTGTATGTGAGGCGAATCCTATTGTGTGTCATTTGATATTTCCTCTTACAAGGTACACACGCATTTCGTTACACACGCAATAACATCTGTTAAATATGTGTATGTGACTAATACAATTTGATTTGACAAGGGAAGGGCGTCATGACGAGTTAGGTTATTATCGGACACAGTCCAGCCAGTGTAGGCCAAGCTTGCCCAAGTATTGTAGGCTATAGCATATAGGCCCTGGGTCATTATATTTCTTAGGCCTATTGATTGCATATTGGAAAGGTTGTTCCGTCTATGTGTTACAAATATGCAATAACAATTCAATGCAACAAATTATGCAAGACACTCCTCTTTTTAAGGCAATATTGCCTAATTGATAGCCTGCCCTGAAGACACATTTATTGACAGTTATCAAATAGCTTAAAAGTTGAATGAATAATTTTAAAAACGAGCTAATAAAAAATGGTACTATAGTTAAAAAGTCCACAGTTGTACGGCGTCATGTTGGCTGATGCGGTGGTTACCATGTAACCGGACTGGAGTCTTTTACGCAACAATGTGGACCAATGTCATGAACATGGGCATACAAAATCCCACGCTACAATTAATGAAGTTATAGGCTATGATAAAAGCAAAGTGTCATGAAACGACATATTAAATGTTGTGCGAAAGAAGAACAGGATCAACTTTCAACTGCAAATTTATTGGAGGTCGGTGATGACTGTGTTGATTACTATGATCAAACAGAGAGCAATGACGGAGTCGGTGCCTGGTCGCAAGATGCATGTAGTTACAGGATTGATATTTGCACCAAGGGCAAACTGTCCAGAAAAATAATTTCGTATCAGAGAAGAGAGTGTGCAGAGAATAAATGTGATGTCATATCGCAATCTCACCATTACAACGACCGTGAGCGGTTCATTGAACAATACAAAAGTGACAGATTGCGCCGTTTCACCTGTCACACACATATCCCTACACATCTGGGGACATGGGTGGTGCTGAAAAGCTGCGAGGAAGAGCCCCTCGATTTTACCATGCCACAAATCAGTGGTAAAAACAACAGCGCTACTGGAGACTACTTGGAGCAACAATATGCACTTATATCTGAAAAAAGAGACACGTTATCCAAACACAAACAGACGGATGAATGTAAAAAGTTATCTTCTGCATGGTAAGCAAAAAGGCTACTATCAGTCTGATGATGTGAACTTTTAGAAGTGTGCTCAAAAATGATATTTCCAATAGGCTACACTTTATTCTAGAAACCCTGGAATACATATCATAGGCAAAAGACAGATGTAAATTTCACACCAACATTGATATCATTCTCTTCTATTCTATTATGTCTAGTTTTGGTTGATACAGATTAGAGCCAGCGAAAGTCTGTCCATGCGAAATCTTATGTAAGGTTTTATTACTAAAAGACATGACACTGTTACTGAGTTCAGGAAAAACTCTGATTTCCCAACAGTGTTCAAGATGATGAAATGCTCTGTTTTACCTGCCACGCTATGCTAAGGTCATTTCAAGTGAGTTAACCTACATCTAAGTTTTACCTTCCCAGTTTACTTCCACACTAGAATGATTCATATTGCTTAACAACACTTTGAATGCTCTGTAGAACCACGAGATTGAATCTGGAGACCTTGGTTACGTCCCAAATGGTGTCCTATTCCTATACTTATACTTTATCTCTTTTTCCATTCATCTCAGAATTGTGGAGACAAGGAGCTGTCCTACTATGAGCCAATTGGCACAGTCTACTCACCTATCAACAACATGGGCATTAAGCTGCTGACAGTGCAACAAACACACACCTCGTTGGACGCCTTGCGGAGGAACCAGCGACTCAGGAGCAGCGCTGTCACCAGGAGGCACCCACGAGCCAATAAGAGTGCCACCTTAGGGGGCATCTCCCTGTCAACATTCAAAAACAACGTGGTGTGGTGTAACGGCTATCGAGAGGCCTCTTCCATGCAGACCGCCGCTCTCCCTGATGTTCCCAGTTCTTCATCCAAGAAAGGAAACAATAGGGCTAATCCATTTAGGGTCAAAGGGTCGAGAAGGCCCCTTCCAAGTCAGAAGTAAGTCCTGCAAGGACAACGCCAGAGTTGAGCTCTTAGAGTCAAGCTCTAAACTGTTCCTTAAAGCACATCAGTTGATTTTTTTAAAACAGTTTTCCCAACTGGGATAATGATGTGATTGATTGATTGATTGACTGTGATTGATTTGTCTATGATGTGGTTTATGTGGGGGAACCTAGATCTTCAGTTTTATGAGAACAAAAGTGATGTGCAGGATGAATATGTCTGTCTGTATGGTACGTTGCAGTGGGACCAGGCTTGGCCGCTCCTTTCCCGAGTCATCTCCTCCCAGGGGAAGATCCATCACCCCAGGCAACCAGCTCTCCTCCACCACCCCCCTACCTCCATCGCACCCCTGGAAGTCCAGCTCTACATGCTACCTGACCCCTCCAGAGTTGGCACCCACTAAGCCCCTGGTGGTCCAGCAGAGGAAAAAGAGGTCAGTCATGTCAATGCAAAGTAACAGCCAGACTATGACCTGATAACCAGGGTTTGAGGATCAAGGCTATTTCTATCATGTTGACTCATGTTGATTCAGAAAATCCCAAATTGAGATTTAATTCAGGAACACCTTACTTCAAGCATGCAGGTATAAGACCTTATGATCTGGTTATTATGCATTGTAACTTGTCACGAGTATGTATGACCCCCTTATGATATCTTATTATCCTCTCATAATGATTGTGACTAAATAACAGCCATTTGTGAGCATTATAGATTATAGATTGCATTGACATTGTGGATGACTGTATGTTGTATTGTATTAACCTGAATGTCATTCTCTCCACAGATGGTGCCCTCTCCAAGATGGTGAGAGGGTTGGCTTTGCAGAGATTTTGTTGAAACAGAGGATAATGGTATTACATTAAATGCAGTTACATTTTCTATGCTAATGTAACAGAAGCTTCCGTCCCTCTCCTCACCCCTACCTGGGCTCGAACCAGGGACCCTCTGCACACATCAACAACTGCCTCCAACAAAGTATCGGTACCCATCGCTCCACAAAAGCCACGGCCCTTGCAGAGCAAGGGGAACAACTACGTCAAGGTCTCAGAGCGAGTGACGTCACTGATTGAAGCGCTATTAGCGCGCACCCTGCTAACTAGCTAGCCATTGCACATCGGTTACACTAATTCGTATCATACAGACTCTTTGCTCCTTGTCCTAAAACTAATACATAGGAAAAGTTATAAATGTGTTACCTTCTATGTACTGTGTAATTCATTCCCTTTACAAATAACAGGTGCACTGCCAACTTTATCCATCACCACTAGAGGGCAGCAGTGACTGTTACTAAAGCTTTGGATCGTGATTTATTACAGTCGGTAATAAGAACATCCACTTGTTTCCCTGAAATCGAAAAAAATTAGGGGTACATATGAAGATTAGTAACTCAACATTTGTTTTGATATGTATATTTCCAAAGAGAATGGATCAATTATGGAACAGAAGATTTGCATATATTTAAACAGGAGAATGGATCAATTATGGAACAGAAGATTTGCATATATTTAAACAGGAGAATGGTGTGAAAACATAACAATCCCAGTTTATTGATAAATGGTGAACCTGATTTCTATGTCGGCATAATATTACTACTACACTGTATTGGTCATTGAGTTCAAAGTTGACAAGTGTTTACTGAATTATATCAGCACATAAATAAAAGAAGCTGGTCTACAATATAAGATCGCGACAGAATCTCAGGTTACCAAAATTGCTCACGCTTTTCAAATGGGTAAACCAGAGTCAATCGCTGACCCAGATCAGAGCTGTGGATCATGGAAAAGTTATTTGTAATTGATAAGTCAACTGCTCTGCTTCTGGGCACTTGGTCACCGAGCCAGGTCTCACTTGTCATGGGCCTAAATATAGCCAGTGGCTGTTAACTGATAGCGCTGACATTATACAGTGCCTTTGGAAAGTATTCAGACCTCTTGATTTTTTCACATTTTGTAACGTTACAGCCTTATTCTAAAATGGAGAGGGGGAAAAAACTCAGCAGTCTAAACACAATACATAATGACAAAGCAAAAACAGTTTTTTAGAAATTTTTGCAAATGTATGAAAATAAAAACAGAAATACCTTACTTAATAAGTATTCAGACCCTTTGCTATGAGACTTGAAATTGAGCTCAGGTGCATCCTGTTTCCATTGATCATCCTTGAGATGTTTCGACAACATGATTGGAGTCCACCTGTGGTAAATTAAATTGATTGGAAAGGCACACACCTGTCTATATAAGGTCCCACAGTTGACAATGCATGGCAGAGCAAACACCAAGCTGTGAGGTCGAAGGAATTGTCCGTAGAGCTCTGAAACAGGATTATTTTGAGGCGCAGATCTGGGGAAGGGTACCAAAACATTTCTACAGCATTGAAGGTCCCCAAGAACACAGTGCTCGCCATCATTCTTAAATGTAAGACGTTTGGTTGGAACCACCAAGACTCTTCCTAGAGGTAGCCGCCCGGCCAAACTGAGCAATTGGGGAGAAGGGCCTTGGTCAGGGAGGTGACCAAGACTCCGATTGTCACTCTGACAGAGTTCGAGAGTTCCTCTGTGGAAATGGGAGAACCTTCCAGAAGGACAACCATCTCTGCAGCACTCCACCAATCAGGCCTTTATGGTAGAGTGGCCAGACAGAAGCCATTTGTCAGTAAAAGGCACATGACAGCCCTCTTGGAGTTTGCCAAAAGGCACTTAAAGACTAAGACCATGAGAAACAAGATTTTCTGGTCTGATGAAACCAAGATTGAACTCTTTGGCCTGAATGCCAAGCGCCACTTCTGGAGGAAACCTGGCACCATCCCTACGGTGAAGCATGGTGGTGGCAGCATCATGCTGTGGGGATGTTTTTCAGCGGCAGGGACTGGGAGACTTGTCAGGTATGAGGCAAAGATGAACAGAGCAAATTACAGAGAAATCCTTGATGAAAACCTACTCCAGAGCGCTCGGGACCTCAGACTGGGGTAAAGTTTCACCTTCATACAGGACAACGACCCTAAGCACACAGCCAAGACAACGCAGGAGTAGCTTCTGGACAAGTCTCAGAATGTCCTTAAATAGCCCAGCCAGAGCCCGGACTTGAACCCGATCGAACATCTCTGGAGAGACCTGAAAATAGCTGTGCAGCAACGCTCCCCATCCAACCTGACAGAGCTTGAAAGGATCTGCAGAGAAGAATGGGAAACTCCCCAAATACTGGTGTGCCAAGCTTGCAGAGTCATACCCAAGAAGGTTGCAATTGTCACGGTCGTCATAATGAGGAGACCAAGGCGCAGCGTGGTAAGCGAACATAACTCTTTAATAAAATAGAGAACACTGAACAGAACTAAACAAGACAACAAAACGAACCGTGAAGCAATATGGACCTGAATATGGTCCCCAATCAGAGACAACGATAAACAGCTGCCTCTGATTGAGAACCAATCTAGGCAATCATACACATATAAACACCTAGACTAGAAAAACCCCTAGACATACAAAAAACCCTAGACAATACAAAAACTAAACAAACCACCCTTGTCACACTCTGACCTAACCAAATAATAAAGAAAACAAAGATAACTAAGGTCAGGGCGTGACAGTACCTCCCACCAAAGGTGCGGAGTCCCGGCCGCAAACCTAAACCTATATGGGAGGGTCTGGGTGGGCATCTAACTTGGTGGCGGCTCTGGTTTTGGACGCCGCCCCCATTCTTTACACTTATCCCTCCGCCCTTGTAGCACTGACCCTTGGATCATCGCCGGAGGCTCTGGACTGCGGATCCTCGCCATAGGCCCCGGGCTGGGGACCCTCGCTACGTGGATCATCGCCAGAGGTTCTGGACTGGGGACCGTCGCTGGCAACCTCGGACTGGGGACCGTCGCTGGAGACCCCAGGCTGGGGACCGTCGCTGGAGACACCGGGCTGGGGACCGTCGCTGGAAACGCCGGGCTGGGAATCGTCGCTGGAGACCCCGGACTGGGGACCGTCGCTGGAGACCCCGGGCTGGGGACCATCGCTGGAAACCCCGGGCTGGGGACCGTCGCTGGAGGTTCCGGACTGTGGCCCGTCGTTGGAGGTTCCGGACTGTGGCCCGTTGTTGGAGGTTCCGGGACTGTGGCCCGTCTTTGGAGGCTCCGGACTGTGGCCCGTCGTTGGAAGTTCCGGTCTGTGAACTGTCGCCGTAAGCTCTGGACTGGGTACTGTTGCCAGACGCTCTGGACTGGGTACTGTCGCCGGACGCTCTGGACTGGGTACTGTCGCCGGACGCTCTGGACTGGGTACTGTTGCCGGACGCTCTGGACTGGGTACTGTCGCCGGACGCTCTGGACTAGGTACTTTCACCGGACGCTCTGGGCTGGGTACTGTCACCGGACGCTCTGGACTGGGTACTGTCGCCGGAACTGGTGGTACCGGGCTTGTCACACCCTTGTCACACCCTGACCTAACCAATTAATAAAGAAAACAATGATAACTAAGGTCAGGGCATGACAGTAATCGCTGCCAAAGGTGCTTCAACAAAGTACTGTCTAAAGGGTCTGAATACTTATGTAAATGTAATGTTTACGTTTTTTATTTGTAATAAATTAACAAACATTTCTAAAATCCAGTTTTTGCTTCGTCATTATGGAGTATTGTGTGTAGACTGATGAGGGGAAAAACAATTGTATCAATTTTAGAATAAGGCTGTAACCTAACAACATTTGGAAAAAGTCAAGGGGTCTGAATACTTTCCGAAGGCTTTGCATCTACTTACAGAGACACCTAGAGGAAACAGAGGTAATTTTGGTCCCACCGTGCAAATCATTGGAACCAGATTTCACCCTTGTGCCCTGTTCAAAAATGTGCCCAAGATTTGTCTGGAAGGATCTGGAATGGCAGAAACGGTTCTCAAAAATAATCTTGAATTCCCATTTTTCGTGTCTCTCAATAACATAGTTTAAATTAACAAGACTATGTAGGCACAAACTAATAATAAAATAAAAATACTATTCCATTGCAACTATTCCATAACTTGTTACTCTGTTGTGGAAAGATTTATAGTCCTTGAATGATAGCTATAATCCAATGTGATCTCCTGTAGGCTCTCTATGCTAGCAGCAACATAACCAGAGACTTACACCTGTCATAGTGGCCTCTCACCTGTCAAGTCCCCCTTGCAGCTGAGCTCACACACACCACAGCTGGGACTCTGTGACATTCCCCTGAAACAGCACCTTCCCATGGATGTTGTAGTGGCCATAATGTAGTTCAGTAGAGCACAGCACCAATCTCTGGACTGTAAAAAATAAAGGTTTACAGCAGTGGACCTCTACAAATCCTTCCTTTAAAGCGGAAATCAGCAGTTGAAACAATAACAAAACGTTCTCCCCGTTCCCATTTTGGTAAAAAGCTGAGGGATAGGCCTGGAGAAATGTATCCACTCTCAAATTCATAGGCAGCACTATGGATGCAATGACTGACCGTCCACGATATCGAAATTCTAGTTTTAAATATGTTTTGAGGCTAAACAGTGTTCGTTGACATTTACTGTGTATAACAACATTAGAGCAAAACAAGTTATAATGAGCCGTATTCTTCAAGAATCAATGGGTAATATTATTAATTTACAAGTCCAAAAATGGATGTAGCAACTTCAGGTTACCCCTTTAAAGGGAGAAGTCTAATGACAGTAAGTCCCCGATCCCAGTAGCAAAAATTCAACAGAAATGGCTTGATTTGCTCTCTACGTTTGTGTTTGGGGGGGGGGGGGGGTCTTATCTTGCCACTTCAAAAGCAAGACACTTGTCTGTGTGCCACCACAGTTAACCGCACGGACAAGGCAGCTCCTGGAAAGGAGAGGCCCCACCAGGTCACAGGGGGTCATGACATGCCGGCCGTGTCGCAAGACACTAGTCCAGTCTGATACTGCTGCCCCGCAGTCAGACCTGCCACCAGTTGGCAGCTTTCATCCACAACTTTCATCTCGCTTTACACACGTGTATGTGTTGTCTGTTTCAGCAGCTGAGCCAATTATAGATAGGCAAGCTACTCATCGATACAGACATCTCTCTTATGTTGATTTCACATAAAGACATTCTGATGTATTGGTCTATCTTGTGTGACAAGATATACCAATACTTTGAGGGAAAAGCGATGTACATATAGTAAGTAGTATCTTAGCTTGGGTATCATTTTGGCAGGGGTATCATATTATATCACACTTACCAATTAAAGTTAATTGAATTATTACGGTGGTGGCCATCACTAGACCAGTGCCTCTGACCCAGCATAGTGAAAGTCTGACGAGACGTTCCACTCCAGGGCTGGACAGACATAGGGGTGTGTGGGCCGTACCATTCTGAGGCTGGTCGAAGGGGTGTTTGGCCGTGCCACAGCAGCTGAGGCTCAGGCCTGGCCTGATTCAAGCGACCTGTCGCCAGACTTGATTAGGTCCCACAGCTGTGGGGCTATTTAAGGCAGTCTTCTTGTTGTCCCTGATGGCTTGAGGGTCTCTGGTTGGGACCAATACCATTCAGTCTTGGGATTCAAGGAACTGACTCCACCGTTCACACTACCCACTGCCCCAAGAGAGGAGGTGGATGGATGAGGTGGGGTGAACACTAGAGAGCAGCTGTATGACACTGGCACCCGTTGCTTTTTTCACATCATAGTAATCCGTGCTCTTGAAACACTATTTGGTGTGTCCCCAGCTTTGATGACATAACTTCTTCAGTGGACCTGTGTCAAAGACAGTCCCCACAACTCCCCAGTGTCCTTCTTCTCTGTAACCTGAGCAAAGTCTCACTGTGTCCTATCTGTCAAATCAACGATTTAACATCTTACATCGTAGTAAACAGTAGGCCGATTACAGTGTGTCTTTTATACTGATTGTGACCTGTAGCACTGGTGATGCATGCTGGTCTGGCTGAGTGATGCATGCTGGTCTGGCTCTCAGTTCCAGACATTAGCTGGAGAGTTGACTCTTGGCATGCTGGTGGCTTTCCCAAAGACCGGTGCACTCTTAAAACCATCTCAGTAACTGAGTGAAAATGTTAACATTAAGTAATTTTTTGTATATTGACTGACGACATTGGCATCAATGTCTCTGAGTTATCGGGGTTTCTTCCCATTCTATAACTCTATAAAATCACTGCTTATAACATCTCTGCATTTAGACCAGAAAGGAATGACATTCCTTTTCGATGAAACATTTATTGTTCGATGTGTGACGGATGTCCTTCCCTTCATGCTAATTTGTTTGAAGGCCCAATTTCAATTCATGATGTGGTTGTTATGAACAGTACTTCAAATCAAATCAAAATTTATTAGTCACATGCGTCGAATACAACAGGTGTAGGTAGACCTTTTAGTGAAATGCTTACTTACAAGCCCCTAATCGACAATGCAGTTTAAAAAATACGAATAAGAATAAGAAATAAAAGGAACAGGTAATTAAAGAGCAGCAGTAAAATAACAATAGCAAGACTATATACAGGGGGTACCGGTACAGAGTCAATGTGCGGGGGCACTGGTTAGTCGAGGTAATTGAGGTAATATGTACATGTAGATGTACATGTACATCAATAACAACAGAGAGTAGCAGCGGCGCAAATGAGGGAGTGGGGGGGGGGGGGGGGGGGGCAATGCAAATAATCAGGGTAGCCATTTGAATAGATGTTCAGAAGTCTTATGGCTTGGAGGTAGAAGCCGTTTAGAAGCCTCTTGGACCTAGAGTTGTCGCTCCGGAACCGCTTGCCGTGCGGTAGCAGAGAGAACAGTCTATGACTAGGGTGGCTGGAGTCTTTGGCAGTTTTTAGGGCTTTCCTCTGACACCGTCTGGTATAGAGGTCCTGGATGGTAGGAAGCTTGGCCCCAGGGAAGAACTGGGCCGTACGCACTGTCTCGTTGTTGTCGGTGATCAGGCCTACCACTGTTGTGTCATCGGCAAACTTAATGATGGTGTTGGAGTCGTGCCTGGCCGTGCAGTCATGAGTGAACATGGAGTACAGGAGGGGACTGAGCACGCACCCCTGAGGGGCCCCTGTGTTGAGGATCAGCGTGGCGGATGTATTGTTACCTTTTTCTTTTTTTAAATGTATTTTGTTTCACCTTTATTTAACCAGGTAGGCCAGTTGAGAACAATTTCTCATTTACAACTGCGACCTGGCCAAGATAAAGCAAAGCAAAGCATCAAAAACAACACATGGGATAGACAAACGTACAGTCATTAACACAATATAAATATCTATATACAGTGTGTACAAATGGAGTAAGATTAGGGAGGTAATGTCACGCCCTGGCCATAGAGGTTTTTATTCTCTATTTTGGTTAGGCCAGGGTGTGACTAGGGTGGGCATTCTAGTTTCTTTATTTCTATGTTGGTGTGCTTCCCAATCAGAGGCTATCGTTGTCTCTGATTGGGGATCATATATAAGTTGTCCTTTTTCGTTTGGATTTTGTGGGTAGTTATTTTCTGTTTAGTGTCTGCACCTGACAGAACTGTTTTCGTTTTTTTTCTCTTTGTTATTTTGTTAGAGTGTTTTTTGATTAAATAACACTTACCACTTAAACACTTACCACGCTGCGTTTTGGTCCATGCATTCCGACAATAGCCTTGACAGTACTACCCACCACCAAAGGACCAAGCAGCGTGGAAAAAGGGACGAGTGGACATAGGAGGAGATCCTGGATGGAAAAGGACCCTGGACGCAGGTCGGGGAGTATCGCCGTCCGAAGGAGGAGATTGAAGCAACAAACGCGGACGGCGACGTTAGGAGGAGTTGGAGCAGCGAGGCAGGAACGAGAGGCAGCCCCCTCCCACCAAATAAAATTGGGGGGGACACGGGGAGATTGGCGGAGTCAGGGTTCAGACCTGAGCCAACTCCTCAGACTTACCGTGGGGAGCAAGTGACCGGTCAAGCACCATGCTATCCGGTTCTGAGCACCATGCCTTCAGTGTGCATCCACAGCCCGGTGCGCTCTGTGCAAGCTCCCTGCAGTGGCCGTGCTAGAGTGGGCATTCAGCCAGGACGGAATGTGCCGGCTCAGCGTTCCTGGTCTCCGGTGTGTCTCTCCGGCCCAGGTTATCCTGCGCCAGCTCTACGCACGGTGTCCCCGGTTCGCCAGCACAGCCTAGTGTGGCCTGTTCCAGCTCCCCGCACTTGTCGGGCTACAGGGGGTATCCAGCCAGAACGAGTTGTGTCAGCGCTGCGCTCCAGACCTTCGGTGCGCCTCCACAGTCCAGTGTGTCCTGCGCTGGCTCTACGCACTATGCCTCCCATGCGCCGTCATAGCCCAGTGCGTCCTGTGCCAGCTCTCAACACTCACCGAGCTAAAGTGAGTATCCAGCCAGGATGTGTTGTGGTAGCTCCACTCACTAGGCTGCCAGTACGTCTCCTCAATCCGGTGAGACCTGTTCCGGCGCCACGTACTAAGCCCTCCAGCGACGGTCCCCAGTCCGGAGCCTGCAGCGACGGTCCCTAGTCCGGAGCCTGCAGCGACGGTTCCCAGTCCAGATCCTCCGGCGATGATCGGTGGTCTGGTTCCTACGGCGATGATCTGCGGCCCGGTTCCTCCAGTGAAGTTCCATGCACCAGGGCCGCCACCAAAGCGGAGGGATCTGCGGGCAGAAGGGGGTCTACGTCCCGCACCAGAGCCGCCGCCGTGAAGGGATTCCCACCCAGACCCTCCCCTTTAGAGTCAGGTTTTGCGGCCAGAGTCCACACCTTTGGGGGGGGGGGGGGGGGGGGTACTGTCACGCCCTGGCCATAGAGGTTTTTATTCTCTATTTTGGTTAAGCCAGGGTGTGACTAAGGTGGGCATTCTAGTTTCTTTATTTCTATGTTGGTGTGGTTCCAAATCAGAGGCAGCTGTCTATCATTGTCTCTGATTGGGGATCATATATAAGTTGTCCTTTTTCGTTTGGGTTTTGTGGGTAGTTATTTTCTGTTTAGTGTCTGCACCTGACAGAACTGTTTTCGTTTTTTTTCTCTTTGTTATTTTGTTCGAGTGTTTTTTGATTAAATAAATATCGTGAACACTTACGACGCTGCGTTTTGGTCCATGCATTCCGACAAGAGCCCTGACAGGTAAGGCAATAAATAGGCCATAGTGGCAAAATAATTACAATTTAGCATTAACACTGGAGTGATAGATGTGCAGATGATGATGTGCAAGTAGAGATACTGGGGTGCAAAAGAGCAAAATAATAATAATATGAGGATGAGGTAGTTGGGTGGGCTATTTACAGATGGGCTGTGTACAGGTGCAGTGATCGGTAAGCTGCTCTGACAGCTGATGCTTATAGTTATTGAGGGAGATATAAGTCTCCAGTTACCTACCCTTACCACTTGGGGGCGGCCCTTCAGGAAGTCCAGGATCCAGTTGCAGACATAGGTGTTTAGTCCCTGTGTCCTTAGCTTATTGATGAGCTTCGAGGGCACTATGGTGTTGAACGCTAAGCTGTAGTCAATGAATAGCATTCTCACGTATGTGCTCCTTTTGTCCAGGTGGGAAAGGGCAGTGTGGAGTGCAATAGAGATTGCATCATCTGTGGATCTATTAGGGCGGTATGCAAATTGGATTGGATCTAGGGTTCTGGGATAATGGTTTTGATATGAGCAATGACCAGCCTTTCAAAGCACTTCATGGCTACAGACGTGAGTGCTACGGGTCGGTAGTCATTTTGGCAGGTTACCTTAGTGTTCTTGGGCACAGGGACTATGGTGGTCTGCTTAAAACATGTTGGTATCACAGACTCGGACAGGGAGAGGTTGAAAATGTCAGTGAAGACACTTGCCAGTTGGTCAGCGCATGCTCGCAGTACACGTCCTGGTAATCCATTGGGCCTGCGGCCTTATGAATGTTGACCTGTTTAAAGGTCTTACTCACATTAGCTGCAGAGAGCGGGATGAAACAGTTGTCGGAACAGCTGGTGCTCTCATGCATGTTTCAGTGTTATTTTCCTCGAAGCGAGCATAGAAGTAGTTTAGCTCGTCTGGTAGGCTCGTGTCACTGGGCAGCTCTCGGCTATGCTTCCTGCCACATCCAACGAGCGTCGAAGCCGGTGTAGTATGATTCGACCTTAGTTCTGTATTGACGCTTTGCCTGTTAGATGGTTTGTTGGAGGGCATAGCAGGATTTCTTATAAGCTTCCGGGTTAGAGTTCATCTCCTTGAAAGTGGCAGCTCTAGCCTTTAGCTCAGTGCGGATGTTGCCTGTAATCCATGGCTTCTGGTTAGGGTTTGTATGTACAGTCACTGTGGGGACGATGTCATCGAAGCAACTTATTGATGAAGCCAATGACTGATGTGGTGTACTCCACAAATCCCGGAACATATTCCAGTCTGTGCTAGCAAAACAGTCCTGTAGCTTAGCATCTGCTTCATCTGACCACTTTTTTATTGACCAAGTCACTGGTGCTTCCTGCTTTAATTTTTGCTTGAAAGCAGGAATCAGGGGGATATAATTATTGTCAGATTTGCCAAATGGAGGGCGAGAGAGAGCTTTGTATGCGTCTCTGTGTGTGGAGTAGAAGTGGTCTACCGTTTTTTCCCTCTGGTTGCACATTTAACATGCTGATAGAAATTTGGTGAAACGGATTTAAGTTTCCCTGCATTAAAGTCCCTCTGCCACTAGGAGCGCCGCTTCTGGATGAGTGTCTTCCTGTTTGCTTATTGCAGAATACAGCTCATTGAGTGCGGTCTTACTGCCAGCATCGGTCTGTGGTGGTATGTAGATAGCTACGAAAAATACAGATGAATGCTCTCTAGGTAGATAGTGTGGTCTACAGATGACCATGAGATACTCTACCTCAGGCGAGCAAAACCTTGAGACTTCCTTAGATATCGTGCACCAGCTGTTGTTTACAAATATACATAGTCCGCACCACCCCCCCCTTGTCTTACCAGACGCTGCTGTTCTATCCTGCCGATACAGCGTATAACCAGTTGTATGTTGATGATGTCGCCGTTCAGCCACAACTCCGTGAAGTATAAGATATTACAGTTTGTAATGTCCTGTTGGTAGTTTAATTTTCCTCGTAGGTTGTTGATTTATTTTCCAACGATTGCATGTTAGCTAGTAGAATGGAAGGTACAGTGCCTTGCAAAAGTATTCATCCCCCTTGGCATTTTTTGTATTTTGTTGTATTACAACCTGTAATTTAAATGGATTTCATTTGGATTTCATATGATGGACATTAACAAAATAGTCCAAATTGGTGAAGTGAAATTAAAAAAAATATATTGTTTAAAAAATAAAAATAAAAACTGAAAAGTGGTGCGTGCATATGTATTCACCCCCTTTGCTATGAAGCCCCTAAATAAGATCTGGTGCAACCAATTACCTTCAGAAGTCACATAATTAGTTAAATAAAGTCCACCTGTGTGTAATCTGTCATGTGATCTCAGTATATATACACACCTGTTCTGAAAGGCCCCAGAGTCTGCAACACCACTAAGCAAAGGGCACCACCAAGCAAGCGGCACCATGAAGACCAAGGAGCTCTCCTAACAGGTCAGGGACAAAGTTGTGGAGAAGTACAGATCAGGTTTGGGTTATAAAAAAATATCTGAAACTTTGAACATCCCACGGAGCACCATTAAATCCATTCTAAAGAAATTGAAAGAATATGGCACCACAACAAACCTGCCAAGAGAGGGCCGCCCACCGAAACTCACAGACCAGTCAAGGAGGGCATTAATCAGAGAGGCAACAAAGAGACCAAAGATAACCCTGGAGGAGCTGCAAAGCTCCACAGCGGAGATTGGAGTATCTGTTCATAGGACCACTTTAAGCCATACACTCCACAGAGCTGGGCTTTACAGAAGAGTGGCCGGAAAAAAGCCATTGCTTAACCTCTCTTGGGCACGTGAGACGGTAGCGTCCCACCTCTTCAACAGCCAGTGAAACTGCTGGGCGCCAAATTCAAATACAGAAATACTCATTATATAAATTCAGAAAACAAAACATATTTTACATAGGTTTAAAGATTAACTTCTTGTGAATCCAACCACGGTGTCAGATTTAAAAAATGCTTTACGGCGAAAGCATACCGTACGAGTATTTGAGAACCTAGCCAAATCATTACAAACAGTAGCCAGCCAAGTAGAACAGTTACACATGTCAGAAATAGAGATAAAATGAATCCCTTACCTTTGATGATCTTCATATGGTTGCACTCAGCAGACATTCATTTACTCAATAAATGTTCCTTTTGTTCAATAAAGTCTCTTTATATCCAAAAACCTCAGTTTTGTTCGCCACGTTTTCTTCAGTAATCCACAGGCTCAAACGCAGTCAAAACAGGAAGACAAAAAAATCCTAATTGTATTCGTAAAGTTCATAGAAACATGTCATACTGGTCCCGTGTGGCTCAGTTGGTAGAGCATGGCGCTTGCAACGCCAGGGTTGTGGGTTCGATTCCCACGGGGGACCAGTACAAACAAAAAAAGTATGAATGTATGTACTTGTAAGTCGCTCTGGATAAGTGCGTCTGCTAAATGACTTAAATGTAAACTATGTTTTTATTCAAACCTCAGGTTGTTTTTAGCCTAAATAATCTATAATAGTTCAACCGGACAATAACGTTGTCAATTTAAAAGGTAAACAAGAAGCGCACTCTCTCGGTCGTGCGCATTCAAAAGCTCTGCGACACTTTAGGGTCCACTCATTCAGACTGCTCTTACTTCTTAATATTTCAGAATACAAGCCTGAAACAATTTCTAAAGACTGTTGACATCTAGTGGTAGGCATAGAAACTGCAATTCGAGTCCTAAGTCAATGGATACTGTAATGGCATTGAATAGAAAACTACAAAACCAACAAAAAAAACGACTTCCTGAATGGATTTTTCTCAGGTTTCGCCTGCCAAATCAGTTCTGTTATACTTACAGACACTATTTTAACAGTTTTGTAAATGTTAGAGTGTTTTCTATCCAAATCTACCAGTTATATGCATATCATATCTTCTGGGCCCGAGAAGCAGGCAGTTTAATTTGGGCATGCATTTCATCCAAAATTCCGAATGCTGCCCCCTACTCTAGTGAAGTTAAAGATAAAAATAAGCAAACACGTTTGATATTCGCCAAAAGGCATGTGGGAGACTCCCCAAACATATGAAAGAAAGTACTAAAATTGAGCTTCTTGACCATCAAGGAAAACACTATGTCTGGCACAAACCCAAAACCTTTCATCACCCCGAGAACACCATCCCCACAGTGAAGCATGGTGGTGGCAGCATCATGCTGTGGGGATGTTTTTCATTGGCAGGGACTGGAAAACTGGTCGGAATTGAAAGAATGAATAAGAATAAATCCTGGGAAATTCTTGAGGGAAACCTGTTTCAGTCTTCCAGAGATTTGAGACTGGTACGGAGGTTCACCTTCCAGCAGGACAATGACCATAAGCATACTGCTACAGCAACACTCGAGTGGTTTAAGTGGAAACATTTAAATGTCTTGGAATGGCCTAGTCAAAGCCCAGACCTCAATCCAATTGAGAATCTGTGGTATGACTTAAAGATTGCTGTACACCAGCTGAACCCATCCGACTTGAAGAAGCTGGAGCAGTTTTGCCTTGAAGAGTGGACAAGAATCCCAGTGGCTAGATGTGCCAAGCTTATAGAGACATACCCCAAGAGACTTGCAGCTGTAATTGCTGCAAAAGGTGTCTGTACAAAATATTGACTTTGAGGAGGTGAATAGTTATGCTCGCTCAAGTTTTGTGTGTTTTTGTGGTATTTCTTGTTTGTTTCGCCCCAACAAATATTTTGTATCTTCAAAGTGGTAGGCATGTTGTGTAAATCAAATGATACAAACCCCCAAAAATCTATTTTAATTCCAGGTTGTAAGGCAACAAAATAGGAAAAATGCCAAGGTGCATGAATACTTTCGCAAGCCACTGTAGTGGGGGTTTATTCGATCGCCTATGAATTCTCAGAAGGTAGCCCGACCTCTGTCCTCTTTTTCTCCATCTTCTCTTCATGCAAATGACGGGGATTTGGGCCTGTTCCCGGGAAAGCAGAATGTCCTTCACATCGGGCTCGTCGTACTTGTTAATTGAAAAAAAAAGCTTCTGCCAGTTCGTGGTGAGTAATCGCTGTTCTGATGTCCAGAAGTTATTTTCGGTCATAGGAGACGGTAGCAGCAACATCATGTACAGAATGGGTTCAAAAATAAGTTACAAATAACACAAAAAAACGAACTAAAAGCCAAATTGGTTAGGCGCACGTAAAACGTCAGCCATCTTCTCCGGCGCCATGATACATGATACATTCCTGTGATTGGCCAGTGTACTGCTCACAAACATGCTACTAATGATTTCCAGTGGCATGCCCTGTGTGAAGAAGAGGCCAGACTGGCCAGTGAGTCAGCAGCTGCAAGACTGCCATTAGTGAGACTGATAAGAGCTGACAAATGTGTCTGAATCAGGGTTTCTATTACATCCTTCACCATGGTGAGCACCATAGGTTAAAATTGCTACAATATTCAGAATAGGTCAATCCCCCCCCTGTTCGTTTTTTTTAAATCCCCCAAAAGATAGTATATGAATGCGTCATAAGCAATGGCCGAATGTTTAGAATTGCAGGAAATTTGCTTAAAAGAAAAAAATTAAAACTCTTCTCTTCTTCAATTTTCAAACAGAAATTAGGTATGCCTTTGGTCGTTCATCGATGTGTCGTTCTGGTCATGCGCACCGTGACGAACGAAGCTAGTTCGTTAGCCACTTTAGCCAGCCAGTAACTCCTCCAGTACGTGTTGACGTCATTTCACAGGATTTGTTTTTGGACGGAAGCTGTAGAGATTGGTAAGAAATGGCACTTCTGTAGCCAAATATGTTATTCATCAAAAAATAAATGTAATCATTAAATGACCTGGTATGATGGTGGATTGATCAGTTATACAGTTTAAAGCAGTTCTTTTTGTGTTTTTGACCCAAGTCGACCTTTAAAGTAACTATCCAGTGTTTCCAGATTTCTATGAAAGATGACCTATAATTAATTCCAATATGGGTGAAATAGTTTTCCTTTCAAAAAAGTGTAGTTAAGTATGTTATAAAGCAGCTTTTTGTGTTGAAATGGTGTGGGCTTACCCCAACAACAGAATGGTATACCGGTCGTAAAATATATTCATGCGAGTAGAATGCTAATTGGCCAGCTCATCCTCCTCATCACAAACACTGCTGCTACTGTTTACTATCTGTTACTTTATTCCTAGTTATATGTACATATCTACCTCAATTACCTTGTACCCCTGCACATTGACTCGGTACTGGTACCCCTTGTATATAACCAAGTTATCGTTACTCATTGTGTATCTATTATGAATATGACTTTTATTATTACGTGTTTTACTTTTCTATTATTTCTCTAAGCAAGCATTTCACTGTTAGTCCACACCTGTTGTTTACGAAGCATGTCACGATAAAATGTGACTTGATTTGATCTGATTTGACATCATCCTCTATGAGGAAATAGCGAGCACTTTTTAAACAGTCTGTTGAGATTTGAGGTGGGGTTTTTGAAGTGTTATTTCCACTTATACTGTGTTTTCAAAATACCCCTCCATATCCCCCTCAAAAAAAACAACAGTAGCCTAATAAGTCATGCCAAACTGTATAGGATGGGAGGAAATTGCAGGAAATCTAAAAAACAATTCCAGGGGAGGACCCCCCGGCTACTGTTCGTCCCTCCCAATATCTACACCACAATTTTGCCCTTGGTGAACACTACTTTCTCATCATACTTCAGAGGCATCAGCCTACTATGAGGAGTAGTGGGGTTAGTAATATCATACAGAATGGTAATGCTTGACCCTAAATGACTGATACTGTATATGGAATATGTGGGTTATTATATGACAAAGTAAGACTGTAAACCTGTTATTGTATGGCCCTTGAGACACTGATATGTAGCCTAGGCAGCTAGTCGTCATTGCATAGCACAGTGACAGTGATATTTGGGTTATTGCTGGGCTGCAGTGGGAAAACAAAGGCAACCTGCTTTCACTCATAACAGATAAGCCACCCTGCCTCTCAACACCAACAAGCAGATAGGTGCAGTGAAATGTGTTGTTTTCCAGGGTCAGACATAGTAGTATGGCAACCTTGGAGCAAATTAAGGATAAGTGGCTTGCTCAAGCTTTTTTACTGTGTCAGCTCAGGTATTTGAACCAGCAACCTTTTGATTACTGGCCCAACACTCTAACCACCAGGGTACCTGCAACCTTCGGCTGTGTCCTGAGCTGATCATGAATGTATTCCATATAAAAGTTAGGGATGAACAGTGGAACTTGGAAGCCGTCCTGAGAAGTAGGCATATCCTATCATGAGTTTGAGCCAGTCTCTCACGTAAACACAATTTTTTGCATTTGACATAGGCCTAATGATGAGTTCAGTATTGTGCAAGTTTCACACATGTTTATGTCTAAACCACAGGAGGTTGGTGGCGCCATTAATTGGGGAGGACGGGCTCGTGGTAATGGCTGGAGTGGAATTGGTGCAATGGTATCAAATACAACAAACTCATCAGTTGATGCAATTCCATTCGCTCCGTTCTAGACATTATTATGAGCCGTCCTCCCCTCAGCAGCCTCCACTGGACATGTTCAAATAGCGAGCCTACCACACTGTCAGTAAAAATAAAATAAATAGACAATCTGTATGTTCTGGTGGAAAAGGGTCAATCATAGGACTAGTAGTAGCCTAATTGCTGAAAGACAACATGCCAAGAAATGGTAAATCCTTTATTAAATGTAACCTTCCTTAACTCACGCAATGTTGTTATAATGGCAGGGAATATATCATTTGACAAATAAAAACATATTCAGGGAGACTGGCTGAGAGAACTGCAGCTGTATCTGCGTTGAGCGAGCAGAAAGCACCATGCGTATTTGAGGCGACAGCTGAAGCTGGCGCGCGCGGAATGCGTTGGGCGGCAAAAGTAGTACTTTTATGGAAGCTGGTTACGGATATGTAACCTCACCCATTCGACTTTGAGTCGTCTGACAGTGACCAGGGCGCACACATCTCCGTGCTTTGACAAGTTGGGATTTCTCATCTTGACATTACTTTTGTTTTGATCCACAATTTGTACAGAAAATTCCTATGATAAGGAGGATATTACACTGAAACAGGTAAACGTTTTTTTCCCTGCAAGACTTTAGTTGAAGATAATGTGTGTTATGTGGATGTTAAAATTCACCTGTTGGGGAGAGATTCAAATTTGCCCCTCAATTGTTGATCTTTAAATTGAGATTTGTAATGTAAATGAAAAAAAGAATGCTAGGCAAACTATAATTTAGTAATTAAAAAAGGTGAAATATTGAAAGTAATGTTTCAGTAAGGCCTAGTTGACTTTGCTTTGTCATTCAGCTGTTGGGTATCAAAAAATACACAAAAACATGTTTTGTATAGCTGTAAAATAAAATATTCTGTTAGTTTGGTACTCTTACTTTTTAATGTCAGTCTAACATGACCAAACATCAACGAAATCGAGATATGTTCTTTTAAAACACAGATTATTTTGATTTGAACACACAGATTCTTCTAGCACATTGTCATGGTATTTAGTGGCAGCTGAGTATATACTGTTAGACCAAAATAGGACTTCACTTGCCAGGCCTAAATGTGTTGGTTAACTATGATATGGTAGTTCAAGTTATTCGAGGCAAATCCTTGCATGAAATGTGGGGTCAAGAAAAGTATTCATGGGTGTAACTGTGATTCAATAGACTGTAGATCATTTTTAGGGTATTAACTTTTTATTCCTCTAGCCAATATCTAATACTCCAAATGATTCAATATGAGGTCATGATTGATACAATAGGCTACTTAAGTTTATATACCATATGGAAGTGCTTCAACAATACTATAAATATGCCTGGAATTATATTTTTCGAATGGTATTTGTGTTTCAGCAAAGGCTTGTAACTTCTTTGTAGAGAGATGGTGACTTGAGCTTTGTGTTTGCTCACTGCATCCCAATATTGCATCATTTGGATTAGTGTCCATTTGTGATATGCAAAGAGACAATTTTGCGATAAAAAGGGTATCATTTTATTTTTTACATTTACATGAATTATCAACCTTTATTATCATGCCTGGTTATCACAGCTGGATTGAAGAGGGCAGTGTATTCTGATGACCAAATCCACAGATGTACTGATCCCAGTCTAATGGTGTGTTGGTTGAGATACGATTTGTAGAAAGAAGCCTTGGGTTATTCATATATTGTAAGAATCCAGTTAATTACCTGTTACTCTCAGACCGGTAATCCATACCATCAACGTCATAGTAGTTGTCGTACTCACAGTAGTTGATGTGATATGTGCCAACACAGCTGTCTATCAGGTGTGTAATGGGAAATCGATCTGAACTTGAACTCAAAGTCAAATTTGCAACAGGTGGTCCTTCTGACAAAATGTTGTACAACACGTAATCAACATTTGGCCAACATTGGGTACATTTAGGCCTACCTTTCAAGCGTTCAATCCATCAATCAATCTAATCAATGACACTGTGTTTGTTGGCCTATCTCTTTTTATTCAAATCAAATCAAATCGTATTGGTCACAAACATGTTTAGCAGTACTTTGCACTGCACTTTGTTCACCGCAAACCCCTGACTGTTTACTTCACTATTATTACCAAGTGAATTGATGAGAACAGATTCAAAATGTATAGCCATGCTGGATGCCAAGCTTAGATTTCTAACACACGGTGCAACAGTAACCTTTTTAGTGTCTGATGACTCTATGGCCCAAACATCTCTTGCTCATCCGATTGTCTGGGATTAAGTCTGGCCGTTTTGTCAAGGGTCTGTTGGGCGACATGCGGCTGCCGACGCTAGCTCTGTCCCACCGCATATCACTCATCAGAAATAGCCATGATCACATGGCCTGGACATACAAGTGGGCTATACTTAGCGTTCTGACCCTGCACATTGTGCTGTGGCTCAGCATACTGGGGGGGGGGGGGGGGGGGCAACCCTTTCCTCCCCTAAACTGCAGCAGACATGAGGTGCCTGCCTCCCCAAACAGACACTCGCAAGACTTCAGATGCTCAGAAAATGTGCTTATTTATAATGTGATATTGTGCAGGCAGAGTATTAATTAATCAATCTAATGTAATTTATAGAGCCCTTTTACAGTAGTTGCCACAAAGTGCTTTACAGTGTAATATGTGGGGTAGTAAAACAATTACAGATATTCAAAGTTACACACATTCTTGAAGTCCATATAGGCTAGTCATTTACCACACCACATTTCAGAAAGGGCAATTTGTAATGTTTACCTGTAAAATTGTTGCCTATTCAATATAGTTTGTTCAATTAGCTCAATCTGAAGTCCATCATTGGTAGATCTGTCATACCATTACATCTTTGATGATGGTTGAGGAGAATGAGACTACATTTAGTTAGCATTTTTTGGTGGAGTAAGTTTGAATATGGGGCAGAGGAGCTTAATAAAATTGTTAAAGCGATATGCATAAAAAATCATAAAATGATTATGTGAAGATTAATAGGTTGTTATTGTACGATACCGTAATGTTACCTTTCTTTTTTTGACAGGTAACATTTGAAGAGGACCTTGTCAATTTGTCAGAGTGGGGCAAACATGACTGAGGTGGCACAGAATGTTGCTGATGTCGCATACGACACGGCTGATGTGGCACGCGACATGAGTGACGTGGCACCCGATATGAATGCTAAAGCGCATGGCGACGTCGCAACCGAGTGGCACGGGCTTGGGGCACACAAAGAGGACGATGCCCCACATGACAAGCATGATGAGGCACTTAGCGAGAATGAGGAAGAGGTTCACACCGAAGAGGACGAGGTTCACACAGAGCCCGAAGGGGACGAGGAAGACGAGGCACACAACATGAGTGAGGTGGAGCACAGAGAAAATGATACGGCAAAGGACGAGCCAATGCAAAAGTCAAGATCGAGGAAGGACAAGAATGAGGTGGCACAAAATGGTGTGGCTCATGACATGGACAATGAAAAAGAGGAAGAAGAGGAAGACCAGTTACAGAACATATCGGAAGTGGCACTGAAACAAGAGGTGAGGCACGGCCATATCTGTGAGTTTATCCTGTTGGAGTTGATGTAATAGCTTACTTAATAATAAGGTTTACTTCTGGACATGTTCAATATGAAATATAGTAGGTGGTTGAGACAATTACTGATGTTACATTAGGGAGTGTGCCTGTAGATTGCTCATAAAGTGTCTGCAACGTTCAACTGAATAGCACTATTCAAAATGTGTTTGAGTCCTTAGACTCTCAGCCCTATGGATCTCACTCCTATGAAGCTTTCCCTTAGCACACCTCCCAATTCTTTACAAAAATGTTACGTTGACACTTGTATCTTCATCTTTCTCCAGAGACTCCTGCGCTTTAAAAAGCCGGTGGCCAGGAGCTACGTGCCCCAGATTGGTAAGGCTGACGTGAAGAACAAGTTTGAGGCAATGCAGAAGGCCAGGGAGGAGCGCAACAGTAGGAGGAGCCAGGAGGAGCACCAAAAGAGGAAGGAGCAGTATGTCAAGGAGAGGGAATACAATCGCAGGAAGCAACAGGTCGGAGGTCAAACAAGACAGAGATAACCCCAACTAACTGTGACCTGCATGGTATGGAGCACTAGCCTCAACAACCACAGTGTGCAGAAAAATCACACCTATTTAATTGAAATACCTTATAGTTGTGTTTGGGTTGTGCTTTTATCCATCTAGAGTGATTATTATAAAACATTTTTTACTGATAATGTACTAAATCAATTGTGCATTTTATGCATGTTGTCCTTTATCACAAGCTGTATCACAGGATGCAGCGTGGTAAAACAAACAATGTCCGATACGAGGGATTAACACATTGATACTCAGGAGGGGGGAAGAAAACACCCTGTACTATCGTAGGCAACTCTCTGAGACGGGATGCCTACATGCTGATCTCCCCCCATGTCACAACCACATGATCCAATCAGAGGCCTCCCTGCAGGTCACATGCATGTGTAATTACACAGGATTAGGGGCTTGAGAACTTGCTGGGACCAGCATGGCTCCTGAGCGTGCAAAGCAGATGATCCCAGATAAACCGGTAACCTCTCAACAAAGCTTTCCCTCTGATTCACCACAGATAAAAGAACTACTCGCCTCCAGTGATGAGGAGGAGGAGGTGAAGCCAGCCAAGGTAGAGAAATCCTACGTCCCCAAGATCACAGGTAGGAAATGGGGGTATTGTTGAGGGTGTAGAGGAGGGCAGGTGGGCTGGGAGAGGGCTGAGGAAGAGGGCTCTGTTCTAATTCTCATCTCACCCCATGGGGCAAATTTATTTGGCAACAAACCTAAGGATACGGACTGAAACAGGGAGGGACTACCTGGACTCATCCAATAAGGAACACTCCTTTTCAATTCCAGTTGCAAAACGTTTTAAAACGTTGCATGCCTAATGAACACGGCCCTGTTGTTTGTGCTGTGGTCTCATCTTCATCATCATCTACATGTGGGTTCTACACTCTACAGGTAGCGTGAAGGGGAAGTTTGCTGAGATGGAGAAGCAGAGACAGGAGGAGGAGAGGAAGAGGATGGAGGAGGAGAGGAAGAAGCGCGCCACCCAGGACATCATGGAGAAAGCGAAGATGCAGAAGGAGCTGGCCAAGAAAGCTGCAGAGGTAAACTTGTGGGATTCCTTCCAGGTATACTGTAGTGTAGCCTATAGGGCAGGGGTGTCAAACTCATTTTCACCGAGGGCCACATCAGCATAATGGCTGTCCTCAAAGGGCCAGATGTAACTTATAAATGTAATCGAATGTAATGTAAAATAAATGTAACTCCTCCTTAATGTTAAATAACTCATTATTTATTATAACTTATTCAAGTGACAATTACAGTTGCATAGAAAATATATGTTTGCTTGTAGCTCTAACATAAATCCTTTTAAATTTTGTCAGCTTATGAAAACCCACATAACTCCATTAATGAAGGATCAAACTGTCCAAGTGAATAAAGAAAAATAACATAAAACTTAGCTGCAAAGAACATGTATGACACATGTAGCATTTTACAAAAAAAGGCTGCACACAGCCGTGCACCCAACTGATGGTTTGATGACAATTTGTCTGCATACACACATAAACCTGCAAACATTAAATAATTACTACAGCAGCTACACATAAATAATATGTAATCAACTAAAAATACCAAAATAAAGGTTGACTCAGTTCACAACTATATTGGTCAAGTTTTTCGGTTAGTCTTTGATGAGGAGATGCTGCCTGTCCTTGAACACACCAAGTGGATTCTCTCTCTACTATCGATTGATCATGTTCTGAAAATGATAAACACAAAACAAAATGCAAGCACAATCATTAAATTGCACACAGTTTAACTGTTCTTCTTCTTGGTTGAATTACATTTTATTATATTTTAATTAAGTTTAAAAAAAAATGCTTGCCTGTGTGTTTTCTGACCAGATGTCTGACACCGTTTTCCCGTTACCAGTGTGTCAATGTCTGGTTTTAGGTCCTGTGCTGAGGCAATGCGTAGAACAGCATGGAGGTTGTCATCCGTGAGGCGTGATCTGTGCTTGTTTTTGTTCAGATTCATTATGGAAAAAAACTGTTCGCACAGATAGGTGCTCCCAAACATGGACAGAACACGGGCAGCATGAAGTCGAAGCTGTGGCATCAAACCAGGAGGCAGCAGACGGTAAAAGTCCTGGATTGTAGCATCCTGAAACTTTGCTCTCAGGCCACTGTCGCTTTGAAGCTCAATTAGCTCCATCTGAAGGTGTTGGGGTGCAGTGCAGACATCGGTGGTGAAAGGATTGGCAAAGATGTCAAAGCCAGACTGTTGTGCTCTGAAGTCAGAGAAGCGCCGATCAAACTCAGTCTTTAACCAGCTCAGTTTGGTAGCCAACTGAGCACATGAAAAAGTCTCGGGAAATGAGGCTGACATGCTCTGACAAACAGGAAAGTGAACAAGATTGTCCTGTTTCACTTGCCACATCCATAAGTCCAATTTACGCTGGAAAGCCGTGATCGTGTCGGACATCTGCGTGATGACTTGTTTGCGTCCCTGCAGCTTCTGATTCAGCTGGGCGAGATGGTCGGTTATGTCACACAACACAGCAAAGTCACACATCCACTTTGGATCTGATAGTTCAGACATGAGTTTTCCTTTACTCTGCATAAAAAGAGCAATGTCTTTCCTGAGCTCGAAAAATCGCTTGAGGACTTTGCTCCTACTCAGCCACCGCACTTCTGTATGGTACAGCACATCCCCGTGTTCCGAGCCCATCTCCAGCAAAAACTGCTGGAACTGACGGTGATTCAGGCCACGCGCCCGAATGAAGTTCACTGTTTTCATGACTGTGGTCACAATGTCCTCCATCCCCAGCACCTTCCCACACAAAGCTTCTTGATGGATAATGCAATGATACGTTATCAAAGGCGTGTGACAGTTCATTTTTTGCATTTTCCCCTTCATTAGTCCAACCAAGCCCACTTTTCCTCCACACATTGCCGGTGCACCGTCTGTAGTTAATCCTACCAAGTTTTCCCACTGCAATGCATTTTTACTTACGGACTTCTCTACCGCATCAAAAATGTTCTGTCCCGTCGTGGTCCCATGCATTGCAGCCACATCCAACAGCTCCTCAGTGATAGAGAGGTCCGACTTTACGCCTCTAATAAAAATTGATAACTGCGCTGTGTCCGTGTTATCTGTGCTTTCATCAACAGCTAATGAAAAAGCTGTGTAGCTGCGTGTCTCCTCGGCCAGCTGTGTTGTAAGATTTTCTGCTAGTTCCTTCACTCGGTCGACGATGGTGTTTCTTGATAAACTGACATTTTTAAAAGTCTGTAACTGGTCGGGACACACCTGCTCACAGACCTTCAGCATGCACTGCTTCAAAAACGCTCCCTCTGAAAAAGACTTGGAAGCGTGGGCGATTTCTTCAGCCACAATGAAGCTAGCTTTCACCGCGGCCTCGTTTTTGGCTGTGGATTTCATGAACAAACTCTGCTGCGACCGCAGTTTGCCTTTTAATTCTTGGGCAATTTGTTGCTTTTCTTGAAGGCTAGCTTTAGCGTACTTAGCTCCGTGTTTGGTGTCAAAATGTCGACGCAGATTGTACTCTTTGACAACCGACACCGCCTCGTAACACAAAAGACATACCGGTCTTTCTCCTTGAAGCGCAAACAAGTATTCGCCTTCCCATCTTTCTTGAAACAGTCTTCCGTCTGCATCAACTTTTCTCTTTCTGGACATTTTGGGATCATTATTTATATCTCAATTCCACTCGTTGGCATGGACACTGCCGTGGCTAGCGTAGTCGAAAGGCATTGTGGGAATGTAGTTTTTGGTCAAAGCACGCTCTTAATTTATTTTTTGGTATTTATTTTTAGACACTCAAAACTTTTAAGCTCTCGCGGGCCACATAAAATGACCTGGCGGGCCACATCTGGCCCGCGGGCCTTGAGTTTGACACATGTGCTATAGGGGAAGTGGGACAGTAGGGCTGGATTGCTCAGTCGCTGCCTCTATTGAGGAACTGGCCTCCATCTATGTGTAATCAGTCAGGTAATCCTCAGCTGCCACCCAGATGAGTTATTTTAAGTGCCATTTGAAAGGCTAACAGTTGGTGCAGGTCAGAGGGAAATCCTGCAGTGGAGTCCAGTGGAGCTGCAAGCCACAGCAGCTCTGAGAACACATATTCAGGTCATATGCTATGAATTTTGGGTGTATCTGTCAAGTTGAACAAGGTTTTCCTCACTAGTCATCACGTAGTGGCTTTAGTACCCTTAGAATGGATCACAAACAAAATTGATGCTTCGAAGGCATTCAGCGCTAGTTGCAATGGCGTGTTATGCATTGACGCTAGCTGTAGCTATAACCATGCCAAACTGGACCGAAGCCAGTTCTCCAAATGTATGTTGACCTAGATACGATAAAGTGACAACACACACTAGGAAGTACTAGGAAGCATTATGCCTACTGCTTGTATTCAGTGCTTACTGTACACACGTTGTTGATCTTAGTTCTACTCCAGTGATCTATTTGTTTCTTGAACATGGTGAAAGCTTTATAGACTTCAATCTTCATTGTCTCCTTTCACTGCAACCTACTGCATGTACCTTTACTGTATAGTAGTGAGGAAAAACTTGGGGAAGTCTTTATTGAGGGTGGGAGGTAGCTTTAACCTGAGCCAGTACTGACCGAATGAGCTATAAACAATTGGGCAGCCGGGCTTACAAGTTCTGCTGCTGCATGAGCCACATACACTGCCAGGTATAGACAACATGTGACTGGCAACTGTTTCCCACACCGCTGACTAAATTAGCCCCCCCCTCCCCCCTCCTATTTTAGGACTGACATTCACAGACTGACCCATTGAAAATGGTGGCCATTAGGCGAAAGAATGTTCTCTTTTATGGGCTGTTAGCTTCTCTCTCTCTCTCTCTCTCTCTCTCTCTCTCTCTCTCTCTCTCTCTCTCTCTCTCTCTCTCTCTCTCTCTCTCTCTCTCTCTGTGTGTGTGTGTTTTGTTAGTGGGGATTTTTCTCTCTATTTTGACATAACATAGGCAGGTATCAACTAGTAATTTCATAATGTATAACATAGCTTTAGCCCATTACTTGGTTATACACAATTACTTCAGCATTTGTCAAGTTCACAGACCAGGAAATGGTTTGTGTTGCTGATGTTTTATGTGCTAAACCCTCTTTGGGAATCAATAAAGTACTGTCTTATCTTATCTCATGTTAAATGTAATTTATTTTTCTCACAATGGCTTTTGTCCACTTATGTCAGGAGGGAGATGACAGCATCCTGGTCCGCGTGGTGCCATCGAAGCCGTCGCGACCTCCGGGCAGGATCAAGATGAACTTTGAGGACCTGGAGAAGAACCGTGAGGAAGAGCTGAAGAGGAGGACTGAGGAGGAGAAGAAGAAGCGCTACGACGAGAACAAGCAGTCCTTCCGCGAGGCCAAGCGGCGCTCGGGTGTACAGGTGAGCTGAGGAGGACCTCTCCAATAGGCTTTGGCAGGACTGGCAGCGTCGCTGTTTTAGGAGGAAATCTAGGAAAATCGAATATTTCATGAAAGCCATTATATCCATGTCAATCTGTGTCAATACTTCAATACAATACTTCATGGGAATATGGTGGTCTATGTCAGCCCACAGGACAAAGAATGAGCTTAAGTGTTTCAAGGAAAATCTTTAATGAAATCTATTCTGTCTGTGTCAATAATTTGTGGTAATATGGGGGTCTAAGTGTAGATTGTTTATATCAAAGCAGGATGAGGAGCAACCCACAGAGAAGTAGCTTTGGTAGGACAAAGGAACAGCTTACAGTGGCTTGCGAAAGTATTCACCCCCCTTGGCATTTTTCCTATTTTATTGCCATACAACCTGGAATTAAAATAGATTTTTGGGGGGTTTGGTTCATTTGATTTACACAACATGCCTACCACTTTGAAGATACAAAATATTTTTTATTGTAAAACAAACAAGAAATAAGACAAAAAAACTAAAAACTGGAGCGTGCGTAACTATTCCCCCCCCCCCCCCCCCCCCCAAAGTCAGTACTTTGTAGAGCCACCCTTTGCAGCAACTACAGGTGCAAGTCTCTTGGGGTACAGCAATCTTTAAGTCATACCACAGATTCTCAATTGGATTGAGATCTGGGCTTTGACTAGGCCATTCCAAGACATTTAAATGTTTCCCCTTAAACCACTCAAGTGTTGCTGTAGCAGTATGCTTAGGGTCATTGTCCTGCTGGAAGGAGAACCTCCGTCCCAGTCTCAAATCTCTGGAAGACTGAAACAGGTTTCCCTCAAGAATTTCCCTGTATTTAGCGCCATCCATCATTCCTTCAATTCTGACCAGTTTCCCAGTTCCTGCCAATGAAAAACATCCCCACAGCATGATGCTGCCACCACCATGCTTCACTGTGGGGATGGTGTTCTCGGGGTGATGAGAGGTGTTGGGTTTGCGCCAGACACAGCGTTTTCAAATGGCCAAAAAGCATTTTTTGTTTCATCTGACCAGAGTACCTTCTTCCATATGTTTGGGGAGTCTCTCACATGCCTTTTGGCGAACACCAAACATGTTTTCTTATTTTTTTCTTTAAGCAATGGCTCTTTCTGACCACGCTTCCGTAAAGCCCAGCTCTGTGGAGTGTACGGCTTAAAGTGGTCCTATGAACAGATACTCCAATCTCCGCTGTGGAGCTTTGCAGCACCTTCAGGGTTATCTTTGGTCTCTTTGTTGCCTCTCTGATTAATGCCCTCCTTGCCTGGTCCATGAGTTTTGGTGGGCGGACCTCTCTTGGCAGATTTGTTATGGTGCCATATTCTTTCAATTGTTTAATAATGGATTTAATGGTGCTCCGTTGGATGTTCAAAGTTTCAGATCTTTTTTTATAACCCAACCCTGATCTGTACTTCTCCACAACTTTGTCCCTGACCTGTTTGGAAAGCTCCTTGGTCTTCATGGTGCCGCTTGCTTGGTGGTACCCTTTGCTTAGTGGTGTTGCAGACTCTGGGGCCTTTCAGAACAGATGTATATATACTGAGATCATGTGACACTTAGATTGCACACAGGTGAACTTTATTCAACTAATTATGTGACTTCTGAAGGTAATTGGTTGCGCCAGATCTTATTTAGGGGCTTCATAGCAAAGGGGCGAGTACATATACACGCACCACTTTTCCGTTTGTAATTATTTTTTCATTTTTTAAACAAGTAATTTTTTTCATATAACTTCACCAAGTTGGACTATTTTGTTTATGTCCATTACATGAAATCCAAATAAAAATCTATTTAAATTGCAGGTTGTAATGCAACAAAATAGGAAAAACGCCAAGGAGGATGAATACTTTTGCAAGACACTGTAGGTGTTTCTAGGAAAATAGGAAAATCTCATCTTTCATGACAGCCGTTCTGTTCTGTCTGTGTCAATACTTCATGTGGATATGGTGGTCTCTAAGGTAGACTGTCTTTGTCAACGCAGGATGAGGATGAGGAGCAACTCACGGAGAAGGAACAGGTGATTCCTGGGAAGCTGAAGATGACGTTTGAGGAGGCGGAGAAGGAGAGGCAGGAAAGGCTGAGGAAGCAGGCTGAGAGGGAAGCTAAACGACGTCTGCAAGAGGAGAAGAAAGCCTTCGAAGTGGCCAAGCTGGAAATGGTGACTGATCTTATAAAACATTATTAGCTCATTCCTTATTAGCTTATTAGCACATTACGTTTCAATGTCCTGTACTTTCCTTGTGAGAGCTGAGATATTTCCGACTTGCTAGATACTGTAAACCTTGGAGGTAAATTATCAGCGTGGCCATTCTGTACCAACCCTGCATATCCCCTTCATACGTCCTGCAGAGCTTTTCTCTTGTGCTTTTGAAGTGTCAAGTTGACTTGTGCCGTCTTTAGGTCTTGATAAGACTTTTAAAGAAGCAATCTCAATCTGTCAGAGCTTGCATGTTGGTGTGTATAATGTAGTTATAAAGGTGAACATAATCTCGTAAACATGGGATGAGGCCTAAAACGATCCACCTTTTCTGAACAAGAAAACACCCCGGGAAAAAAACCTGTATAAAACAGCCAATGCATTCTTAACAGTAGCATTTATTTAGCGCTACGTACAATCAAGCTTCGATAAGGTGCTTTGAGGCTCTTCCCGGATTGAACCTGTGCTGTTGTTGTTGTTAGCGCTGTGTTCTAACCAACTGAGCTATACTTCCCAGCCTTGTGCCTTGTGTGATTTTGGAAGTTGATGTGCTTGCAGGGAGACGATGAGGAGGACTCACAAGGAGCTCAGGGCGAGAGAGAGGTGATCCAGCCTGGTAAACTAAGGCTGAGCTTCGAAGAGCTTGAGAAACAGAGGGTAGAGAATGAGCGTAAGGCAGCAGAGGCGGAGTACAAGAGACGAATGGAAGAGGAGAGGAGGGCTTTCGCCGAGGCCAGGAAAAGCATGGTCAGTGAGAGTAATATAATGGTCACTTCACCTGATCCCAGATCTGTTTGTGCTGTCTTGCCATCTCCTATGGTCATTGCCTTGTCATAGGAGATGGCTATACAGCACAAACTGATGTGGGACCAGGCAGAGCCCCTAGCCTGGTCATTGTGTTTAGAGTTCCTTTTTCATACTGATCCCACCCAGAGATGTCAGACACTAGTTTGAGCTCTTTCATTGTTGTCCCCTTCTCCAGATAGTGGATGATGACGATGAGGTGTTGCTGGCCATGCTGCACCTGGAGGGCAGCAAGCCAGGGAAGCTGTGCATCAGCTTCGAGGACAAGGAGCGTCAGAGGAGAGAGGTGGAGGAGAAGAAAGCAGAGGAGGAGGCCAAGAGGAGGCTGGAGGAGGAGAAGAGGGTCTTCGCAGAGGCCCGCAAGAATATGGTAGGACTGGGTAACATACCCATAGAGAACCTACAATTCACTAGAGGAATTTGGCATCTTAGCAACATGATAAAAAATCTGCCATCTTGCCCGGATTTTTTTATTTTTAGAAACAGATCAAATATGGTATAACTATGGTATAAAACAATACATTTGTGAATCATAGGATCTCTATGAACATACCTCTGCAGGCAGCACCAGCATGTTGCTTATGAAGCCCTGCGCTAACATGTATGTTATAGTAGGCTAGGTTCAGAAGGAGCATGTGAAAAGATTGAAATTATTTTGATGAATCATTTATTCCTGTTTTTTCATCATGATTAGAGCCACAGTGAGTTACTTTTTGTAACTTGTTTTGCGTGTGTATGTCACAGATGAATACCTTCAGTTTCTCACGCTGTGCGATATTTTGAACCCTGCTTGAGCCGTGTCATCTGAGCGCACATCCAATGTGATGCTCGCACTTTAAACAAACTACAAATGACATTTGCTAATAAATTATTTGTGTAGGCCTTACGAAGGCTTTAGTATGACCCCATAGTTCATTTTAAGTTATAGTTTGTTTCAAGTGTGACCAATCTACTGAAAACTAACCCCAACATTAACATTTGAGGTAGCCTATATTTAATGTAAGAACTCAATCTCTAATTGGTCTATAATAGGACATGGATTAATCCTACATGATGATGTAACGTTACTGAAACACCACACTTGCCACTGCTGTTCCTACTTTCAAATTATCTTCTTAAAGAGCCCCCTGGATCGGGAAAAATCTAAGACTTCATATCAAGATGGAGAAGTAAGATATTTTCACTTTCAAATGACAATTGTATTTGTACACTGACTGAGAAGAAATAACACAGTGTTTCCCATGAACTGCTAATACTGTAAGTTCTTATTGTAAGTCAAAGGTTATGCATGGATGTGAATGGTCTGTATGAATGGGATATTCCGTAGGCAAACTAACACTGCTGGCTTGCTTTAAAAGTGGCTCCCCGTCAGTGTGTAATAGTGTGTCCTGGTTACTTGGGCTGATTCTACAATGATGTTGAAAGACTTACTAGAACGAGATTCAAAATCTTCATCTCATTCTAGGGCTTTTTACAGTATCTGATGAGAAGATCAATGTGATTTGGTTCTCTTAGCTTTGCTGTTCAATGTGACTATGTTGCTTAGCTTTGCTTTTCATTGGGTGCTTCACTGTTTGAGAATCATTCTGGGAGGGTTAAACCGGTGGATTAAATTGCTTTTGGAAGCTGATATGACGATTGATTTGTGATTAAAGATTATTTGTGCTATTTGATTCTGATTGGTTTCGAGTGAAATGTCAAATGACACCATGCTCTGTGTTTGTATTCCGCCAGGTGCTAGACGAGGACGAGGAAGGGATGTTCAAGAGTGAGTCCCAGGAAGCGTTGCACCCTGGGAAACTAGAGATGAACTTCGAGGAGCTGCTGAAGCTGAAGGAGGAAGCCGATAGGAAGCGCAAGGTGGAGGCGCGCAAAATGAAAAGGGAGCAGGAGAAACTGGAGTTTGAGCAGCTCAGACAAGAGATGGGAGAGGTCAGTCATCAACATGGTATCAGTCTCACAATGCTGTTAACTAAAACCCACATGGGAAGTCTCATGGATATTGGCATGGAACTACCAACTGCAGAGATTGATGACAAGACGAGGAGAACCAGGGACCGTATTTATCAAGCGTCTCAGAGTAGGAGTGTTGATTTATGATCAGTTTTGCCTTTTAGATCACAATCCCAAGATTACATGGACAGGTGGGACCTGATCCTAGATCAGCCCTCCTACTCTGAGACGCTTGGTACATACAGTTTAAACCATGAGACCTACAATGAGCTCCAAAAGTCTTGAGACAGTAGCAGTTGTTTTGTTGTTTTGGTTCTGTACTCCAGCACTTTGGATTTGAATGATAAAATCAGGTTAATGTGCAGACTGTTTAATTTGAGAGTATTCTCATCCATACCGGGTGAACTGTTTAGAAAGTACAGCACTTTTTGTACTTAGTCCCCCAATTTTAGGGACCAAAACTATTTGCACAAATTCCCTTATATGTTTATTAAAGTAGTCAAAAGTTGAGTATTTGGTGCCATATTCCTAGCAGCAATGATTACCACAAGCTTGTGACTTTCCGTAATCATGGTAGAATTGACATTAATGTATAAGTGTTTAGAAACATATTCTATTCTTATTAACAATAAAAGTTAAATAAACTCCAAAATGACACAATACATTATTGACCATTAATTTTAATTGGGCACAAAATAATCTGAAATACAATCTAAACAAACAGCAAATGAATCCAACAAGTTTGTAGTGTCACAAGCTTAATGTAATCATTGTGCGCTAGGAATATGGGACCAAATACTAATGTTTTGACTACTGTAATACACATATTGGTGAATTTGTCCCAAGACTTTTGATCCCCTAAAATGTACTAAAAGTTCTGTAATTTCTAAATGGTTCAACCGATATGGATGAAAATACCCTCAAATTAAAGACAGGCTGCACTAACCTCATAGTCATTGTACCATTTCAAATCCAAAGTGTTTGGACTACAGAGCCAACACAAAAAAAAAGATGTCACTGTCCCAATACTTTTGGAGCTTACTGTATGCTTCTATTGTGATCGTATCCTCTTCACTAATCAGTTCAATGTGCTTCTTCCCAAAGGATGAAGTGAATGAGTGCTCTGATACAGTGAGTAAGGAGTATGAGGAGCTGAAGAAACTCAAAAGGACCGGCTCCATCCAGGCCAAGAACCTCAAGTCCAAGTTTGAGAAGATCAAGCAGTTGAAAGACGAGGAGATCCAGAAAAAGATTGAGGACGTGAGAGCAAAGAGAAAGGCCGTAGACGAGGAAATCAAAGAGAGGGAAGAAGAGCGGATCCAGGAGGTATACATTTGAGCATGGTCCTTCAGAATCGCTTAGGAACGCCAACGTGTTGGTCTGTATCATGTTCTTCTGAAATCACTTACTTGTGAGGGCTGTTTTTTCAGGAGGATGATGAAGGCAAAAAGGACACAGAGAAGGGGGCTGAGGAGGCTCCGTTCAGACAGAAGGTGGACATGCGTGCACGGTTTGAACAAATGGCCAGAGCCAGAGAGGAGGAGGAGAGGAAAAGGGTGGAGGAACAGAAGCTGCAGAGGATGCAGTTCGAGCAGCAAGAGATTGACGCCGCTCTCCAAAAAGTAAATCCCTCTTTCATCGGGTTCAATCATCGGGTTTCTCGTTGTTAAACTGTGGGCATCCTTGACACGCATGACATTCTAAAAACGCATGACAGTTCAGTTCAGCCCGAAGTGGTAATGTGAGAGGGGGAGGGGTTCCAAAAATCTAAATTGTGATATCACGTGTCATGTCTTTGGCAGAAAAGGGAAGATGAGGAGGAGGAAGAGGGAAGCATCATCAATGGCTCGGCAGCCTATGAGGATGAGGAGGACCACGCCAGGTCGGGGGCTCCGTGGTTTAAGAAGCCCCTGAAGAACCAATCGGTGGTGGATGCCGAGCCAGTGCGGTTCACGGTGAAGATCACCGGGGAGCCCAAGCCGGAGGTGACCTGGTGGTTTGAGGGGGAGATGCTCCAGGACTGTGAGGACTATCAGTACATAGAGAGAGGGGAGACATTCTGCCTCTACCTGCCAGAGACCTTCCCTGAGGATGAGGGAGAGTACATGTGCAAAGCTGTCAACAGCAGAGGCACCGCTGCCAGCACCTGCATCCTAACGATAGAAAGTAAGCAATCGTCCGTCTGACTGCCACTGCATGCCTGCATGATACCACTTCCTGTTTTAGTTTTCTGATCTTCATATGATTGGATGGGATCGCATGCTCCTCTTCCTCATTGGCTTGGTTCAGCTGGTTCATCCATGGGTAACACCTCCCTTTTCTGTTTCTCTCTTCCAGCTGAGGACTACTGATGCTTTCCTTTTTCTGGAACTTTCCCTGTCTCTCTCACTCTTTTTTTGTATAACGTAATATCTCATGTTAGAGCCAAAAAGAGGAGGAAACAGCAGTATGCTAGCCATTCCTTCTATGGATACACACAAAATGAAAAGTGCAAGATCATGTTGTTTACGTATTGCTCATCATTCATCATTCATCCCTTTCATTATTATGTTTAGGATGAAATCTGTGCCAAATCACATATTGGTCCCATGAGTGATTGCTGCCATGAATGACGTTCAGATTGATTTTGTGATCATATCATAGATCACAACGCCTGTGCATCTGGGAAATTGTCCCTTCAAAGGTCAAATTTCAGAAAGTTTAATTTGAAAATATGGTGCAACCCAATTTAAAGCCTTTCGATATCCCTGTGAAATAGATACAGCAGTATGCACAATCTATCTGAAACATTGGTTACTAATAAAAAATAATGATCTATTTAGGATTTTTGTTTTTGTTTTTTAATATTTTGTTAATCTAAAAAGGTACATAAAGATTTTTCATATCCCAGAAGTTTTTTTTCATGTTGAGCTAAAATACAACTCTACATGATATGCATTATATAGTTGTATGGTTTGAAATATAATGACACAATTGGTTTTATGCTAGCCTAAATATTTGTGATACGCTTATTAAAAGTTTTAATAAAATGTGCTAAATACCAGTCTCTGTGCAACTGTTCTATAATTTTTTTTTAACATGAATTACAGTAATATTAATGTAGGGATGGATGGGGAGGAGGGTTTCTACTTATTCCATTCTATTCTAGGGCATTTGTAGTTTATTACAATGTTGTAAGACAGATCCTATTTTCAGTTGCACCTTTATCAAGGTGCATATATTTTGATGTACATTGATCAACAGTTACGTAAGAATTATATATATATGAAAAATATACACAACCGTTCAAAAGTTTGGGGTCACTTAGGAATGTCCTTGTTTTTGAAACAATAGTTTGAGAAACAGACGCCTCAACTGGCAGCTTCATTAAATAGTACCAGCAAAACACCAGTCTCAACGTCAATAGTGAAGAGGCGACTCCGGGATGCAGGCCTTCTAAGCAGAGTTCCTCTGTCCAGTGTCTGTGTTCTTTTGCCCATCTTAATCTTTTCTTTTTATTGACCAGTCTGAGATATGACTTTTTCTTTGCAACTCTGTCTAGAAGGCCAGCATCCCAGAGTCGTCTCTTCACTGCTGACGTTGAGACTGGTGTTTTGCAGGTACTATTTAACAAATCTGCCAGTTGAGGACTTCTTCTCAAACTATTGTTTAAAAAACAAGGACATTTCTAAGTCCTTGTTAGACACTCTAATGTACTTGTCTTCTTGCTCTTGCCCACTCCTCTTTCTATTCTGGTTAGAGCCAGTTTGCGCTGTTCTGTGAAGGGAGGAGTACACAGCGTTGTACGAGATCTTCAGTTTCTTAGCAATTTCTCGCATGGAATAGCCTTAATTTCTCAGAACAAGAATAGACTGACAAGTTTCCGAAGATAGTTATTTGTTTCTGGCCATTTTGAGCCTGTAATCGAATCCACAAATGCTGATTCTCCAGATACTCAACTAGTCTAAAGAAGGACAGTTGTATTGCTTTTTTAATCAGCACAACCGTTTTTAGCTGTGCTAACATAATTGCAAAAGGGTTTTCTAATGATCAATTAGCCTTCTAAAATGATCAACTTGGATTAGCTAACACAACGTGCCATTGGAACACAGGAGTGATGGTTGCTGATAATGGGCCTCTGTACGCCTATGTAGATATTCCATTAAAAATCAGCCGTTTCCAGCTACAATCGTCATTTACAACATTAACAATGTCTACTGTATTTCTGACCAATTTGATGTTATTTTAATGGACACATTTTTTCCCTTTTCTTTCAAAAACAAGGACATTTCTAAATAACCCCAAACTTTTGAAAGGTAGTGTATATATATTGTACAATCAATGTGTGTAAAGCCCCTAGAGATGTAGCCAGAAAGACTGCTGTAATTGCTGTCAAAGGTGATGATAACTTGTATTGACTGAGGGTTGTGGAGACTTATGTAAATTAGATATTTCTGCGTTCCATTTTCAAATCAAATAAAATGTTATTTGTCACATACATATGCTTAGCAGATGTTAATGCGAGTGTAGCAAGATTCTTTTGCTTCTATTTCTGACAGTGCAGTAATATTTAACAGTAACAGTAACGATTCCCCAACAACAATCTGCTACACACAAATCTAAAGGGGTGAATGAGAATATGTACATATAAGTATATGGATGAGCGATGGCCGAGTGGCATAGGCAAGGTGCAATAGATGATATAAAATACAGTATATACATGTGGTATGAGTAATGTAAGATATGTAAACATTTTTAAACTGCCATTATTTTAGAGTGGCATTGTATAAAGTGACTAGTGATCCATTTATTAAAGTGGCCAGTGATTGGGTCTCAATATAGGCAGCAGCCTCTCTGTGTTAGTGATCGCTGTTTCGCAATCTGATGGCCTTGAGATAGAAGCTGTTTTTCAGTCTCTCGGTCCCAGCTTTGATGCGCCTGTACTGATCTCGGCTTCTGGATGGTAGCGGTGTGAACAGGCAGTGGCTTAGGTGGTTGATGTCCTTGATGATATTTTTGGCCTTCCTGTGACATCGGGTGCTGTAGGTGTCATGGAGGGCAGGTAGTTTGCCCCCGGTGATGCATTGTGCAGACCACACCATCCTCTGGAGAGCCTTGCGGTTGAGGGCGGTACAGTTGCCGTACAGGATGCTCTCGATTGTGCATCTGTTAAAAGTTTGTCAGGGTTTTGAGTGACAAGGCAAATTTCTTCAGCCTCCTGAGGTTGAAGAGGAGCTGTTGCGCCTTCTTCACCGCACTGTCTGTGTGGGTGGAACATTTCAGTTTGTCTGTGATGTGTACGCCTAGGAAATTAAAACTTTCCACCTTCTCCAATGCTGTCCCTTCGATGTGGATAGGGGGGTGCTCCCTCTGCTGTTTCCTGCAGTCCACGATCATCTTCTTTGTTTTGTTGACGTCGAGTGAGAGGTTGTTTTCCTGACACCACACTCCGAGTGCCCTCACCTCCTCCCTATAGGCTGTGTCGTCGTTGTTGGTAATCAAGTCCACTACTGTTGTGTCATCTGAAAACTTGATGATTGAGTTGGAGCCGTGCATAGCCACGCAGTCGTGGGTGAACAGGGAGTACAGGAGGGGGCTGAGCACGCACCCTTGTGGGGCCCCAGTGTTGAGGGTCAACGAAGTGGAGATGTTGGTTCCTACCGTCACCAACTGGGGGCGGCCTGTCAGAAAGTCCAGGACCCAATTGCACAGGGCAGGGTTGAGACCCAGGACCTCCAGCTTGATAATGAACTTGGAGGGTACTATGGTGTTGAATGATGTGCTGTAGTCAATGAACAGCATTCTTACATTTTTTTATTTATTTTATTTCACCTTTATTTAACCAGGTAGGCCAGTTGAGAACAAGTTCTCATTTACAACTGCGACCTGGCCAAGATAAAGCAAAGCAGTCCGACACAAACAACACAGAGTTACACATGGGATAAACAAACGTACAATCAATAACACAATGGAAAAATCTATATACAGTGTGTGCAAATGTAGTAAGATTATGGAGGTTAGGCAATAAATAGGCCATAGTGGCGAAATAATTACAATTTAGCAATTAAACACGAGTGATGGATGTGCAGAAGATGAATGTGCAAGTAGAGATACCAGGGTGCAAAGGAGAAAAAAAATAACAATATGGGGATGAAGTAGTTGGGTGGGCTATTTACAGATGTACGCCACAGGATGTCTTTGTGCTGGTCAAGGGCAGTCAAGTCTGGAGTGAACCAAGGGCTATATCTGTTCTTAGTTCTACATTTTTTGAATGGGGAATGCTTATTTAAGATGTTGAGGAAAGCACTTTTAAAGAATAACCAGGCATTCTCTACTGACGGAATGAGGTCAATATCCTTCCAGGTTACACGGGCCAGGTCGATTAGAAAGGCCTGCTCGCTGAAGTGTTTTAGGGAGCGTTTGACAGTGATGAGGGGTGGTCGTTTGACCGCGGACCCATTACGGACGCAGGCAATGAGGCAGTGATCGCTGAGATCCTGGTTGAAGACAGCAGAGGTGTATTTAGAGGGCAGGTTGGTCAGGAATATCTATGAGGGTGCCCGTATTTACGGATTTAGGGTTGTACCTGGTAATTTTCTTGATAATTTGTGTGAGATTGAGGGCATCTAGCTTAGATTGTAGGACGGCCGGGGTGTTAAGCATATCCCAGTTTAGGTCACCTAACAGTACAAACTCGGAAGATAAATGGGGGGCAATTACTTCACATATGGTGTCCAGGGCACAGCTGGGAGCTGAGGGGGGTCTATAACAAGTGGCAACAGTAAGAGACTTATTTCTGGAAAGGTGGATTTTTAAAAGTAGAAGCTCGAACTGTTTGGGCACAGACCTGGATTGCATTACAGAACTCTGCAACTCACTCTCTGCAGTAGATTGCAACTCCACCCCCTTTGGCAGTTCTATCTTGGCGGAAAATGTTGGGGATGGAAATTTCAGAATTATTGGTGGGCTTCCTACGCCAGGATTCAGACACGGCTAGGACACCAGGGTTGTCAGAGTGTGCTAAAGCAGTGAATAAAACAAACTTAGGGAGGAGGCTTCTGATGTTAACATGCATGAAACCAAGGCTTTTACGGTTACAGAAGTCAACAAATGATAGCGCCTGGGGAGTAGTGGAACTGGGGGCTACAGGGCCTGGGTTAACCAGGAGGAGTAGGATAAGGAGAAGTAGGATAAGGGTACGGCTAAAGGCTATAAAAACTGGCCGTCTAGTGCGTTGGGGACAGAGAATAAAATGAGCAGATTTCTGGGCGTGGTAGAATAGATTCAGGGCATAATGTATAGACAATGGTATGATTTGAGTACAGTGGAGGTAAACCTAGGCGTTGAGTGATGATGAGAGAGGTTTCGTCTCTGGAGGCACCAATTAAGCCAGGTGAAGTATCCGCATGTGTGTGGGATGGGACAAAAGAGCTATCTAAGGCATTTTGAGCGGGACTGAGGGCTCTACAGTGAAATAAAACAATAAGAACTAGCCGAGACCGCAGTAGACAAGGCATATTGACATTAGAGAGAGGCATAAAGCAATCACAGGTGTTGATCAGGAGAGCTAAGACAACAACTGGTAAATGAATGGGCAGAGCGGGTCAGTTAGGTATATGCAGGACCTGAGTTCGAGGCTGGGGCCGACAGGTAAACAAAATGAGGTACTGTGTTATTGAAACAGTCCAGGGGGCATCAGCTGTGTAGCCGAGTGATCATAGGGTCAAAAGAGCAGCAATAGGTGAGTCAGGGTGCCGTTCGGTAGTCACTACTACGCTAGGCAAGCATGGGACACAGCATTCAGAAAAGCTAGCGGGCCGGGGCTATTAAATGGTTCTTCAGTGACATCGTAACAGAATAGCCTGTTGAGACCACGTTGGGCGATCATGTCGGCTGTCCAGTCGTGATGGATCGGCGGGGCTCCGTGTTGACAATAAAGGGTCCAGGCCAATTGGCAAAGGAGGTATTGTAGCCCTAGAATTAGCTGGTGGGCCTAGCTCGAGGCTAGCTCAAGGCTAGCTGGTGCTTGCTTCGGGACAGAGGCGTTAGCTAACAGTAGCCACTCGTTTGCAGTTAGCTAGCTGCGATGATCCGGTGTAATGCTCCAGAGCGGCAGGAATCCGGTGATGTGGTAGAGAGAAGCATGATCCTTGACTAGTCTCTCAAAGAACTTCAAGATGACAGAAGTGAGTGCTACGCGGCAGTAGTAATTTAGTTCAGTTATCTTTGCCTTCTTGGGTACAGGACCAATGGTGGCCATCTTGAAGCATGTGGGGACAACAGACTGGGATAGGGAGCGATTGAGTATGTCCGTAAACACACCAGCTAGGTGTGTTTCAATACATTGGAAAAAGTTTCTAAAAACATGGTTTCACTTTGTCATTATGGGTTATTGTGTGTAGATGGGTGAGAAAAAAATATATACATTTATCCATTTTGAATTCAAGCTGCAACACAACAAAATGGGTATGAATACTTTCTGAAGGCACGGTATGTCAAATGAATGTTGATGGTCTAGAAACAGTGCATTCAGCCCTTGACTTTTTCCACATTTTGTTGTGCTACAGCCTGAACTTAAAATGTATCAAATTTAGATTTTTTTTGTCACTGGCCTACACACAATAACCCATCATCTCAAAGTGGAATTATGTTTTATCTGTTTACTGTAAGTAGAGTTGGTCCTACAAAGCCAAAGCCCCCTGATGGGTGAGAATAATATACAAGGAATTTCTCAAAGCTGTTAAGGAGAACCTTGACAACCTTTTACCTAGCCGGTGGGGATTCCGGTGGGGTGCCCCCACCCAGTAAGTAGCAGTGCTGGCAACACTAGCAGCAGTAACCCATGGGGAGGTGGTCACACTCGGACAATCAGAGAGGGGGCAAATTATGCTTGGGAAAATGGTCACAAGGGGAACCAGTGTGTGTGTGTTTCAGGGGAAGGAGGTGTATCTGATTTCCTTCAGCTAGGACTCGAAATTGGTTAATCAAATCTCCACATTTTTGCTAAATGTTGCATGCCTTCTCAAACAGCTGCAACTGTATATACATTCACACATCAAATCAAATTTATTTATATAGCCCTTCTTACATCAGCTGATATCTCAAAGTGCTGTACAGAACCCCCGCCTAAAACCCCAAACAGCAAGCAATGCAGGTGTAGAAGCACGGTGGCTAGGAAAAACTCCCTAGAAAGGCCAAAACCTAGGAAGAAACCTAGAGAGGAACCAGGCTATGAGGGGTGGCCAGTCCTCTTCTGGCTGTGCCAGGTGGAGATTATAACAGAACATGGCCAAGATGTTCAAATGTTCATAAATGACCAGCATGGTCAAATAATAATAATCACAGTAGTTGTCGAGGGTGCAGCAAGTCAGCACCTCAGGAGTAAATTTCAGTTGGCTTTTCATTGCCGATCATTGAGAGTATCTCTACCGCTCCTGCTGTCTCTAGAGTTGAAAACAGCAGGTCTGGGACAGGTAGCATGTCCGGTGAACAGGTCAGGGTTCCATAGCCGCAGGCAGAACAGTTGAAACTAGAGCAGCAGCACGACCAGGTGGACTGGGGACAGCAAGGAGTCATCATGCCAGGTAGTCCTGAGGCATGGTCCTAGGGCTCAGGTCCTCCGAGAGAGAGAAAGAAAGAGAGAATTAGAAAGAGCATACTTAAATTCACACAGGACACCGGATAAGACAGGAGAAGTACTCCAGATATAACAGACTGACCCTAGCCCGTGGTGACCCGTGGTGGTTGTCTTTTAGGTCCCAGTTGTTGCTAGACAACTTTCAGTGGACATCCCATGAGTGTCTTTCAGAACCCCTCCTAAAACCCCACCTGTTTCGTTTAGGTTGTTGTCAGTGACTTTTTGTTAGTTCCCCTTTCTGTTTGAGCAACATTATTTGGTTTTCTTGCTGCTTTTGACACAACATAAACATACGCCTACCAGGGTCTTTGCTGTATTTAACCATTCTATCAAAAAGTTATAAAGACTATGGCAAAGCCAGCCTCATTTGGCCCAGCCAGCATCACGCATGGCCTGTTACCATAGAAACACTGTTGTTTAGTGTAGCTGGTTAGCTAGCAACATTTTCGCGTAGGAATTTGTAATCCATGACAAATTATGTGTGTAGGAGTTGAACAAATTGCTGCATCGCTTGTGCGGGAATTTCTCTGTCGGAAGGTAGGTGGAGATATGTGCACATTTGAAATAGGAATAAAATGCAAACGCTAGCTATCTCTCAGCTGGCTAACGCGTTAGCCCGTCTAAACAACACCACCATATCATCTGGATTTGTGTAAACTGTGTTTACAAACAGATAATATTAGATAATGTAGCTAGACAGTCATTATTAGCCATAATTTGAACGGGTAACGTTACAGTTATGCTAGCTAACAACAAGCTCCGTCCATGTTTGTTTACCTGCACACACTAAGTTACGGGGAGCAAACGATTGCTTGCATGGAGAAAGTCAAGAGCATCAGATGCCAGCATCAGCAATAGATCCGACTTGCAACAAATGTTTTACCTGAGCGGTCTATCTAAGAAAAACAAGGTAATCTAGCTAGCTAGCTAATAAAACAAAGATGCGTTTGAATGTATTGAGAGTGAAAATGGAACATAACTATGTATTAACTAATATGCTGATTGTAATATATTTATTCAATGTTAAAGACAGTCCCTTAAAATCAATGTTGGAGATCATTGTAAGACATCATATTAGACATAAAGATGACAGGACAGGCTTCAACAGCGATGCCATCCAGACCAAATCAACAAACGTTATACAGAAGTTTCCAACAGTGACACAAACAGTGTATAATGACAACTCCAGCACAGAAAAACACTACTGAATTGATTTTCAACAAAACTGAAATGTCAAGGTATTCATCATAAACTAAAGGCATTTTATTAGATCCTCTCAGCAACCATAACTAGATCTCAGCTGTCATAAGGAACTAGGCAACATGTTAGTTAGATTATTTGCAAGGGTTCTGTGTTGATGTATTCTTTGTGATTTGTTTCTGTCACAGGTCGCTTACAGAGGTTGTCTGTCCATCACATTGTACATTATCATCATTTGAAGCATCAGATACTCACCCCACAATTACCCAGAGGAGTATCTGGAGCCATAAACGTAGCCAGAGCCAGCAGCACCAACAGCCTCTACATTCCTTCCTAGATAATGACATCTCCACTAAGAGGGAATCCCTTTCAGACAAAAATACTGTTGTCACCTCAGAGAGTACTCATAAGAAGAAAACAAGCAAGGCACGATTGCAGGTCCCATAGCTAGTTCTTCCCAGGTACAGTGTTTGACTAAATGAAACCTGGGTCGTTGTCTCATTCCTGACCTTATTTTCCTTTGTTTAGCATGTGTTTAGTTGGTCAGGATGTGAGCTGGGTGGGCATTCTATGTTATGTGTTTCTATGTTGGGATCATTGGTAATTAGCCTGATATGGTTCTCAATCAGGGGCAGGTTTTTTACTTTTCCTCTGATTGAGAACCATATTAAGGTAGGCTGTTCACACCGTTTGTTTGTGGGTGATTGTCTTCCGTGTCAGTGTTGTTACCACACGGGACTGTTTCGTTTGTTTAGTCTGTTCCTGTTTGTGCGTTCTTCGTGTTTTTGTAAGTTCTCATGTTCAGGTCTGTCTACGTTGTTTTGTAGTTATTCAAGTGTGCTTCGTGTTCGTCTTGTTTAATAAATCTACATGTATTCTCCACAAGTTGCGTTTTGGTCCGATCCATGCGGAGAACAGCCGTTACAGTCGTATTCATTAGTGCACACTGTAGTAAAACGCTTCACAACGGAAAACAAAAAGGAGTGTTTTTTTATTGGAGAAGTTCAGTCCCTCCCTGTTTGACTGTTTTCTTCAGTTTGGTGCCTTGTGAATACAACCCTGTATTGGTATAAGGGATTTGTATATTCATAATCATGGATACAGCATCTTCACTGAACTGACACTTGTGATACATACAACTGATGAAAGCTCACTTTATTCCCTTATTTGGTGATTTGAATTGTGTTTTCTCTAAGGAATCCAATAGATAATGCCAGACTCAACACCCTAATCTTTTTCTGGTAAATGACGAAGACAGCAAAAACAGCAGAGATGGGGCTCCATTGCTTGTCCAGTCACAGAGAATGGTTACGGGGCTGACCGAGCTCTCCCCTGCTGAGAGAAAGCCAACAGCCACGTAGCACACCGGGGAAAGGAAGTGATGAAGATGGACATGGGTTTGAGAGAGTAGGAAAAAAACAAGTAAGGAGCTCTGAGTTTCCTTCAACTGTTTTCATGATCAGAGATTTTCACATTTCTTACTGTTGCCTATTTAATATATTTGTATTTATTTATTTTCAAAAACAAGATCAATGACCAATCAAAATTATGATCTGCACATCTCGGAGAAGATTTTGGGTAATTATACAATTTTATCAAGCTGAATGCAACATTCGTTCAATGTCCATTATCATTATGATACTTCTGTTGCAGTATTGGATGACGTGGACCATATATTTGATTGCAGACATTGATGATGATGAGGACGAGTCGAGTGAGCTCTCCAGTGTCCTTCCACTCCTCCAGTTTGTCTCAGCCCAGTTCTGATAGTCAACCCATGGTTTGCATCCCAAATGGCACCCTATTCCTTACATAGGTCACTACTTTTGACTCGTTTTTGATTACTGGACAGGAGCTCAAATATTTGGCCTGGTTTGAGTTAAAATGCTGTGATGTTTAGTGATGATGTCTTTCTGTGTTTTCTACCCTGAAGAGCTCATTCTTGGATCTAGCAGCAGTTTTTTGCAGTGCCGAGTGGAGATGTCAGAGTTTCACATTCTCAGATACACCGGATCTGGGATATGGGATTGTACAGAAGAAGGTAGGATTGGATCAACTTTGTAATGGTATAGTTATACCACCCTGCATAGAGATAACACATCAATCAGACAGATGTGCATCCCAAATGTCACCATATTCCCTATATAGTGCACTACTTTTGACCAGGGCCTATATGTCAAAAGTAGTGCACTATATAAATAGGGTGCTATTTGGGACATAGTACTTATTATGGTGAATTAAACGTTCTTCACCAACCATTAATTAACATTAGGAGTGCTTTCTTGATTTACATCAGTGAGTATTAAGTCATAGAATGTTCTGTAAGTTCCAGTATTTAATTCCGTCTTGACTTCACATGGCATTTTGTCACCAGAAGATTAAAACCCTCCGGTGCTGCGAGAACAAGGTGCCTCAAGTTGGCCACTGCTGAGATCCAATGGCTGTGTTGTATTGAGCTTGGACAATGTTTTTTTTTGCGCAAGGGGAATATTATATTACTTTATATGTTCAGTGTAATAATTTCAACATTATCAACTGTGACATTTATTGTGGTTGTTATTGTTCTATAGGAGCTTGCCAATTTATTGCGGTGTGGACGGGCTGTATTGAATGTCTTCAACAACCACAAGGAGCTGGATTCAGGCACTGGAAACCTGAACGTCTCAAGGGAACAAGAGGTCGCAGTGACATTAGAATGCTGTCTTTATTTGAACGTTGTAATATCTGCAAGGTTAAAACACATGGTTACATGACACATCTTCTGCTATTGAAATTGCCATAGATCAACTGTACATTCTACAGGTTGCGCCTTTAAAGGTAGACTCAACGGGATGATGTTGCGTGCACGAAGTAAACCCATGGTGGGTCAATTACCGCAACAACTAAGAGCGTTAAAGCGCGAAGCTAAACTTCTCCTCTGTTTTGGTCCTGAAGCTACCACATTGTAGTAGCGTGAAGCGGACCAGTGCACATGTGCAGATTCTCTGTGCGACTGTGTGAGAGCAAAGTCTTGCAACGCACTCACCTCAATATCTGCCATGCTGCTTGTTGCAACGTCATCTCGCTGAGTCTACCTCTAATCAATCCTGCACTATTTTAAAATCACGACTAATTAGTTAGTATCACGTGCCGCATAGAGAAACACTAACAACCAAATTAGTTTTTGTTTTTAGTCCACTCTAATCTCGTCAACCAAGATGCTCCAGTTCCAGATACCTTTTGTTTTTATGATCATATATGTTTTGAAGGCTGGTTCCAACCTGAAGACTCCCAAGTTCCCTCTCTGGGTGGTGTGCATCGAGAGCCATTTCAGCGTGCTCTTTGGTGTGCAGGAGGATCTGTTGAGTGACCAGTGTGGGCTCTGGGAGTTTGACCTATACTACTACGATGGCCTAGCCAATCAGCAGGAGGAAATCTGCCTCACTGTACGTATAGAACACTGATGATGGGTTGGTTTGATCTGCTAGAGAACTAGACACAGATGCATCCCTTTTGTATGTGGCTATTTGCTTCTTGATTTGATTTATTTGGTTATTGATGTGAAATGATCAGCCCCATTCATTCTTCACATATCACGAATGACTTGCGGTGCTAATCATAAAGCATATCAAGTTAATGAAGAGTTTGTATTCTTGTGTTTATTTCCAGCTGGAGGTACCACAGGAATATCTGCCGGCTGCCAAGATATCAACACTGATCTCATTCCTCCTCTTGAACACTGTATACGGACAAAGTGAGTGAACACATTTTTCTTGTTAAAAAAACGCCTTAAAACACACCTTTCAGTGAGCCTATGCACTATGATTGACTTTGTTCTACTCCCACTTGTGTGCCTTTGTCAGTATCCCTATGTAATCTGTCCTGTTTTCATTTGGTCTGTTTGGTTTATTTGAATTCCACTAGGATTTCATTTGACTTCCACTTAGATTATTATGTACTTGTAACGTGTCCGCAAGTGTCTTGAAAGGCGCCTGTCAAATACAAATGTGTTATTATTGAAGGATTTGTACTGCTGCCTATTGATATTTCAAGTGATACTTTGAACAACATTTGTTGTACAACATTTTTATGTAACAGTATTCCGATTGAATGTTTAATAGTCACATGTACAGGGTTGCAGGTGTGATTGAAGAGTACAGTGAAAATCTTAGGCTTCGAACTCCAACATGCAGGACTAAGTGAAATATAATCATGAAAATGTTAACATTTACTATAGTCCGCTCTTTGACTAAGTTTATTGTGTTTTGTTTTCCTATATAGAAAGATGCCATTGTCGATTGGAATGACACTAAGCCCATACTTTGATTGGCTGGTGGATAGAAGGTGATGACAGTAGATGAGATTAGGCCTTCCCCATGGCTGGAGACAAAATATACTTCTTTGTTATTAAATAGATGTACTTACAAGTATATATTTGTATTGTATAAAGTATATTATTTGTATTGTATTAATAGTATTGTCTTTTATCAACAACCACACGTTTTGACACGATCATGGAAGCCATTTTTGTCCATGTCACTGATGTCTTGAGATGTTGCGTCAATATATTCACGTCATTTTCCTCATTGTTTTTGAAGATGTTACAGTAAGTGGTGCAGGAAGTGTTGGTGCAGGAAGTGTTGATGCATACGCCTTAAAACGAGTCATTACCTCATTGTATCTTACATGGACATGCCCAAGATAAATAGGAGTGCCTTGGATTTGTCATAGCCTATGACATGCAGCTTTCAAGACCATTAGTCGTAATGTATTACAATATCCATAATGTATTATGATATGTGGTGTGTATTTTTGACTGTAAATATTTTATATGACTGGTCAGAGTAATCTGTTTTTATTAAGATAAAAGTTGTGGATCACCTGTACCTTGCCTTTTGTCTTCTGTGGACTACTGCTCATGGGACACATGCAATGCCTTGACTGTCCTCACGCTGCCGCTGTTGAGTTGTAAATGTGTCCTGAACGCAGTCAACTCTACTCATTCCTGGTTCCAGTGACAGAAGAGAAGATATACGAAATGTTTATTTTTCCAGAATATTTACAACAATAGTGTTTTTGTGTTTTTTTTTAACTCAATAAGTCAGACGTCAGTGGATTGTGTAACACCTATAATGTATCTATGTAGTTTATGTACAGAATTTTAGTAAATAGTGGCATTTCAAAGAAATACAACAATATTTATGAACGTTGGTACTTCTTTCTTCATTTCGCAAGAACTATACACAAAGGTGGAGTCCGGTCAGTTTAGTAGGTGTCGTCTTATTGTATGTATTTGAAGCTTGAGTGATTGCAGAAACATCTCCACCCACTCATGATAACATCACATACTATATGAGCATGGGCCTCTAGCCGGGGCCAAATCGTTTATTTCATTCTTTTGGCTGGAGTAGATGTCTCCTCAACTTAAGGTCATAGCCATATCACACACTGATAAAATATGTCATTGAATTGCAAATGTGAGAGTGATGCCTTTGTGTTTTTTGGCATTTCTTTGACATTTTCAATCCCTTCAAATAATTTTTCTCACAGTAACATGTCAATGTATGATGTGATTTATCTTCAAATGTATCTATTTCTCTTCTTTAAATAACATACTTTTTTATTGTATCACATCATCCATTGCTCTCTTTTTTTTTTTAGGGTTCACAGTTCTGGGATGTAATGCAGGCAGGGAGGGGGTGGCAAGAAGGATCCCTATGCCAACACCTCAAGCACCAAGGATCAAAGACACTGCAACTGGCACTAAGATAGAGAGCGATGTCGTCTTCATTTTCTGTGAGACCCACTTATATCTACAGTCAGTTGAAGTTGGAAGTTTACATACACCTTAGCCGAATACATTTAAACTCAGTTTTTCACAATTCCTGACATTTAATCCCAGTAACAATTCCCTGTTTTAGGTCAGTTAGGATCACCACTTTATTTTAAGAATGTGAAATGTCAGAATAATAGTAGAGAGAATGATTTATTTCAGCTTTTATTTCTTTCATCACATTCCCAGTGGGTCAGAAGTTTACATACACTCAATTAGTATTTGGTAGCTTTGCCTTTAAATTGTTTAACTTGGGTCAAATGTTTCGGGTAGCCTTCCACAAGCTTCCCACAATAAGTTGGGTGAATTCTGGCCCATTCCTCCTGACAGAGTTGGAGTAACTCAGTCAGGTTTGTAGGCCTACTTGCTCGCACACGCTTTTTCAGTTCTGCCCACAAATTTTCTATAGAATTGAGGTCAGGGCTTTGTGATGGCCACTCCAAAACCTTGACTTTGTTGTCCTTAAGCCATTTTGCAACAACTTTGGAGGTATGCTTGGGGCCATTGTCCATTTGGAAGACCCATTAGCTTTAACTTCCTGACTGATGTCTTGAGATGTTGCTTCAATATATCCACATCATTTTCCTCCCTCATGATGCCATCTTTTGTGAAGTGCACCAGTCCCTCCTGCAGCAAAGCACCCCCACAACATGATGCTGCCACCCCTGTGCTTCACGGTTGGGGTGGTGTTCTTCGGCTTGCAAGCCTCCCCCTTTTTCCTCCAAACATAACGATGGTCATTATGGCCAAACAGTTCTATTTTTGTTTCATCAGACCAGAGGACATTTCTCCAAAAACTACGATCTTTGTCCCCATGTGCAGTTGCAAACCGTAGTCTGGCTTTTTTATGTTGGTTTTGGCGCAGTGGCTTCTTCCTTGCTGAGCGGCCTTTCAGGTTATGTCGATATAGGACTCGTTTTACTGTAGATATAGATACTTTTGTATCTGTTTCCTCCAGCATCTTCACAAGGTCCTTTGCTGTTGTTGTGGGATTCATTTGCACTTTTCGCACAAAGTACGTTCATCTCTAGGAGACATACAGCGTCTCCTTCCTGAGCGGTATGACGGCTGCGTGGTCCCATGGTGTTTATACTTGCGTACTATTGTTTGTACAGATGAACGTGGTACCTTCAGGCATTTGGAAATTGCTCCCAAGAATGAACCACACTTGTGGAGGTCTTGGCTGATTTCTTTTGATTTTCCCATGATGTCAAGCAAAGAGGCAATGAGTTTGAAGGTAGGCCTTGAAATTCATAAACAATTGTTGGAAAAATAACTTGTCATGCACAAAGTAGATGTCGTAACCGACTTGCCAAAACAATAGCTTGTTAACAAGAAATTTGTGGAGTGGTTGAAAAACAAGTTTTAATGACTCCAACCCAAGTGTATGTAAACTTCCGACTTCAACTGTATTATGCTGCATCCCTGGGCTCCTGTCCTTTAAGAACCCAACAGACCGTTGTGTTATCAGAGTAGCCATTTTGAGTGGAAGGGTCAATACCGTGCCAAAACACTCTTGGCAATGGAAGTGGGTGGAACAGGAAGGCATTTCTTGACTATGCCAGTCAAATTATTAAGTATCTGATTTTAGCTCTCTAAAATGTAGTCATTTTACTTCTTTGCTCACTTGCAGCTGGTATATAGAAAGACCTACTGTGTGCAGAGCCGTGGTCGAGTGGTAAAACTCCTGGCCAGTACATATACAGTGCCTTCAGAAACTATTCATACCCCTTGACATATTCCACATTTTGTTGTGTTTCAGGCCGGATTAAATTCGGATTAAATCGATTTTTTCTTTACCAATCTTCACACAATATCCCATAATGACAAAGTGAAAACATGTTTTTTGAAATGTTTGCACATTTATTGAAAATGAAATACAGAAATATCTAATTTACATACACTACTAATTCAAGAGTTTTAATTTTATTTTTAAGAGTGTGAGAGTGTGCAAAGCTGTCATCAAGGCAAAGGGTGGCTATTTGAAGAATCTCAAATATAAAATATATTTTGATTTGTTTAACACTATTTTGGTTACTACATGATTCCATATGTGTTTTTTCATAGTTGTGATGTCTTCACTATTATTTTACAATGCAGCAATGAGTAGGTGCTCTAAAACCTTTGACCGGAAGTGTAAGTAGTCAAACCCCTGAGTCAATACATGTTAGAATCACCTTTGGCAGTGATTACAGCTATGAGTCTTTCTGGGTAAGTGTCTTATGAGTCTTTCTGGGTAAGTGTCTAAAAGCTGTGCACACCTGGATTGTACAATATTTAACAAGTTGGTTGTTGATCATTGCTAGACAGCTATTTTCATGTCTTGCCATAGATTCTCAAGCTGATTTAAGTCAAATTGTAACTAGGCCACTCAGGACCATTCAATGTCGTCTTGGTAAGCAACTCTAGTGTAGATTTGTCCTTGTGTTTTAGGTTATCGCCCTGCTGAAAGGTGAATTTGTCTCCCACAGACTGAACCAAGTTTTCCTCTAGGATTTTGCCTTTGCTTAGCTCTATTACATGCATTTTTATCCTAAAAAATTCCCTAGTCCTTGCAGATGACAAGCATACACATAACATGATGCAGCCACCACTATGCTTGAAAATACACTATATATACAAAGGTATGAGGACACCCCGTCAAATTAGTGGATTGGCAGTAGAATGGCCTTACTGAAGAGCTCAGTGACTTTCGTCGTGGCACCGACATAGAATGCCACCTTTACAGCAAGTCAGTTCATCAAATTTCTGCACTGCTAAAGCCGCCCCGGTCAACTGTAAGTGCTGTTATTGTGAATTATACAACAGGTGGGTCTAATCCTGAATGCTGATTGGCTAAAACCGCGATGCAGCGGGTGTCTATACCACAATTTACCACCGGCTAAAATGCCTATTTACTCTTTTCCATCTGACTGCGCAATCCACTGTCTCATCAGCCCAGCCAGGCAACTTATAAACTTGATCTCCACTATAAAAAGCATCTAGATATTCTCACAATTCTTTTAGACTAACATTTTGTTTTCAACAGTGGAGATTTGTATAAACCTTGCTATCTGTCTCTCCTACATTTGCAACATTGTTTCAATATTCAACTATAGCTGTTCCATAGTAATGAACGTGTCGGGATGAGACAGACAGATGTTTCTCAGCCAGTCGAAATCATGAATCAGCTGGCACCATTTTTGTGGATATATACAAAGAAATGTCAATTGAAAAAAGTTGAAATGAAACAAAGTGCAGCTAGTTTGCAGTCTTTCCAGCTTCAATTTGATGTGATTGTTTTAGCCGTGTTGTTGGCTAGCTCCTCTGAACAACAGTGTCCTGATGAATGAGCACATTTTCTATGCCAGGCGAAATCGCGCTTCATTAGCTCATTGTTATGGATGTATCCAAATAAATGTCACTAGAAAACAGCTTATGCAAATGCAGCTACTTTGCTATTATTCTTGCTGCAGTTTTTGATGTGACTTTAAGTTAGCCGTAGTTGGCTAGCTAGCAAGCAAGGGTTAAGAATGTTGCCAGACAGTATGGCAATGGAACATTTAGAACGAACGACTTGGTCATGTCCATAGATACAGAACAAAAAGACTGAACGACTGGGTTGCGTCTCAGGCAACCGAACCGATAGAACAAACGACCAGCCGGCTTGGGTAGCAATCCTAGATTTGTGTCTGGGCTATATATTATGTAAGGATGATATAGTATGAATAAATTCATCAAAATATATTTTTTTATTAAAATATGTCAATACATTTTTTAATATATAGGTAACCCGTTGTTTAAAAGTGATAATGCCCTCAGAGCCAGTGTTTGGAGGATATCTTGTCACGGTTTGCCGTTAAATCCTCCAAACACCGGCTTCTCAGGCATTATCACTTAAATGGAAACGTCTAAGAGTCACAACAACTCAACCACATAGTGGTAGGCCACACAAGATCACAGAACAGGACCTCAGGGTGCTGAAGCACGTAGGGCTTAAAAATCTCCTGTCCTCGGTTGAAACCCTCACTACCTCGTTCCAAACTGCCTCTGGAAGCAACGTCAGAATAAGAACTGTTCGTCGGGAGTTACATGAACTGGGTTTCAATGGTCGAGCAGATGCACACAAGCCTAATATCACCATGTCAATGCCAAGCAAAGCATCCCCAAACCATCACACTACCACCACCATGCTTGATCGTTGGTATAAGGTTCCAACTGTGGAATGTATTGTTTGGTTTTCACCAGCCATAATGGGACCCATGTCGTCCAAAAAGTTATGCTTTTGACTCATCTGTACATAGAACATTCTTTCAAGAGTTGATGATCATCCATGTGCTTTCAGGTGCTTTTTGCAAACTTGAGTCCACGTTTTGGACAAGATGGGTCACATTATGTCTGGCAAAAACCAAACTCTGCATTCCACAGTAAGAACCTCATACCAATGGTCAAGCATGGTGGTGCTAGTGTGATGGTTTTGGGGATGCTTTGCTGCCTCAGGACCTGGACGACTTGCCTTAATAGAAAGAACCATGAATTCTGCTCTGTATCACAGAATTCTACAGGAGAATGTCAGGCCATCCGTCTGTGAGCTGAAGCTGAAACGCAGCCGGGTCATGCAACAAGACAGTAATCCAAAACACATAATCAAGTCTAAATGAAAATGATAAAAAAAGCAAACAATTTGAAGTTTTGCCATGGCCTAGTGAAAGTTCAGACCTAATCCCAATCGAGATGTTGTGGCAGGACTTGAAACGAGCAGTTCATTCTTGAAAACCCACAAATGTTGCTGAGTTAAAGCAGTTCTGCATGAAAGAGTCCGCCAAAATTCTTCCACAGTGATGTGAGAGACTGATCAACTACAGGAAGCATTTGGCTAACTTTGTTAAATAAAATAAGTATATATATTTTTATGTTATTTGTGAACTCAGGTTCCTGTTATCTAATATTAGGTTTTGGTTGAAAATCTGATAACATTCAGTATAAAAAATATGGAAAAATAGAGAGGAAAAAAATCTGAAATACTTTGTCACTGTATGTGTGGGGTACAGAGATGTGGGGGGTACACAGTCATTTAAAAAGTATGTTAAACTATTATTGCATGCATAGTGAGTCCATGCAAGTTATTATTTGACTTGTTATGGCCATTTCTTACTCCCGAACTTATTCAAGCTTGCCATAACAAAGGGGTTGAGTACTTATTGACTCAAGACATTTCATCTTTTCATTTTTAATTCATTTGTTAAAATCAAAAACAAAATCCACTTTGACATTAAGGGTTATTATGTGTGGGCCAGTGACACAAAATCTCAACTTAATCCATTTTAAATTCAAGCTGTAACAACAAAATGTGGAACAAGTCAAGGGGTGTGAAAACTTTCTGAAGGCACTGTACATGCACCAGGGTTCAATCCCTAAAAAGCATAACAATACCAAAGGTAGAGTGGTTTTCCGCTCTCCTTTCGAAAAAAAAAAAAGACATACTGTGAGGAACCAAGGTTTACATCTCTTTCTCAAGGAATTTGATGTAGGTTCTACTGAAAATGCTTGACGTATTAGTCATCATCATGTAGGGATGTGTGCATTCACAAAACGAGATACGAGACCAATGAATTAATCATAAGACCACACCAAATGAATCGAGGGCCCTCTATTACAGAAACGTGTGTGGGCACCTCAGTAAGAGAATGTCATGCAGCCATCTACATAATTATAGCATTAGCTATAAATAAAGGTAGTTTGCTTACACAAGGATTATTTAATTGGATTAAAGTGTTTACTTTTGATGCAAAAAAATCATTTTGGCTGGTTTCTAATGCACGTCACATGGAGCCATGTTTTGAGTTATTCAGAATCTCTTACAGAATATATGGTGTGTCAGTTTCTCCATTCTGTATCACCATTGCCATAGGGTTGATACAGAAAATGCAACCTGGACTCAGGGGTAGACTTAACATAGTAAAAATGTAAATCCGTGACACCCCAATTAGTATGATATTAATTTCTGGATGTCCATCATCAATTTCGTATTATACTTTACAAATTACAATTCGTATGAAATGTTACGAATTTGCAATTCATACAATATGTTATAAATTTCCAATTTGGCTAACATTAGCTAGTGGGCTAATAACGTTAGCTAGGTTGCTGATGTTAAGCTAGGGGTTGGGGGTTAAGGTTAGGGTTAAGTTTAGGGTTAGGAGTTAGGTTAAAGGGTTAGGTGAAGGGTTAGCTAACATGCTAAGTAGATATAAAGTAGCTAAAAGTTGTAAGTAATTGCAAAGTTGCTAATTAGCTAAAATGCTAACATTGTCCCTAATGAGATTCGAACACGCAACTTTTGGGTTGCTAGACTTTTGTGTTATACGACAACCCATCCACCCTGACCAACCACGCTACTTGAATTTTTGCCTTAAGTAGCCTTCTGTCTTATGTAATCCAGTGTCCCGGATTTACATTTACTATGTCTATTCTATGAGACCAGGCTTGAAAATGAAAATGTATCACTCCCTGCTGAGAATAAAAAAATGATCTCTGTCTTCGCAGGGACTAATAAAGTGCGTTTTTACTATTCTATATCATTACTGACCATACCATTACTGGGGTACCAAACAGACCAATTGAATGGAAAGCCATCACAAATAGAATCAGAAAGACTTTGAGGCAGCATCATAAACCTATTGGGCCTTGTTGTTCCCCTCTGTGGCTGTGTCCCAAATGGCACCCTATTCCTTATATAGTGCATTACTTTTGACCACGGACCATAAGGGCTCTGGTCAAAAGTAGTGCTCCATGTAGGGAATAGGGCATCATTTGGGATGCCGCCACTGTCTCTCAGCTGACTGCTGCTTCTGGCTCTTCAGATGTATGGGAAATGACCTGGCTTTGGCTCTATTTATCTCAGTGCCTCTTAGAGGAGGCGCTGGGGCATTCAGTAGGGTTGTGTGTAATTGTGTTAGGGCCCTCCCACACTCCATCCCCAGTGCATCTTCTGTCTCTTTCCTTAATCTGCACTGTTTGTCTCCAGATGTGATATCCTCCTCATATAAGGGTCCAGTGTCTCTGCCCACCCACCCGCTGAGGAAGGGATCCCCCACCTTACCCCCGTGAGGACGTACCCCTTATTTATAGCACCTTAATCATCTTATAGTGTTGGAAAAAAACCCGGACCCATCCTGTGTTAATTGTCCCGGGTAATCATGATACAGTGACGATGAGCCATATAAAGATCATTATCATCGATAGTGCCATTTATGATAAAACAATATATACATAAAGAGCTCTGATGATAAATCGTGTGGAAGCATAATTTCCGTAGTTTGATTTTTGTCTCCTTCTTTCCAAAGAGTGTGTATTGATGGTGTGTTTCGTGATGGGGGTGTGATTTGTGAAAAGGCAGTGGTATGACGGAGGCTTATGAGCCCTCAGGACCAATGAAAATGACATCCATTTTATATGGACTTGTAAATATTGTACGATCCACGCTTCTGGAGAACGGGAAATGTGTCTGTATGAAATGTAGTCCTAAAAGCATTGCTACATTCAGATCTAAGTTGCAGTGGTCGCATTGTTCTCCACTTTCAAAGCTTTAGAAGTGGAGGCCAGCTTTCAGAGTGGGGTGTAACGCAGTCAGGAAACATGAGCCATATCACACGATGATGTATAACACATTCATTGTTGTGAAACTACGGTGAAGTGGTAGAACAGCGTCTTTTCACGTCTGTCATTGATGGAGAGGTTTGATATCTCTTTATCTAATAGTGAAAAAGGGGAGATTGCTCATAAGAGAGCCTAGTGATTCGTCTTGGTTTTCTTCAGCTGATGTTCCAAATCATTATGAACAGTCTATAGAGACATGCTGGCGTGAGAACTGTAGTGTTGTAATCTTTGGCCAAGTAAATGTTTGTTTAATCCCATCAGTCCCGAGATTCCAGCAAAAATGGTCTTTTCATGTATCTGACTTCCATTTATCTGCATGTCCAGCCCTTATATTTATCCTCACAGTGAAGTGTTATGCCATTTTCTTTTCAGGACAACCAGGGCTACAAGTAGAACACAAAACAATTTGACATAAACAGTTGCATTCGTGTGTTTTATTGACAAATGTCAATGACAAAATAAGGTCGACCAGAGCAAAAAACGGAAACAAATTAAGTTATATGAATGCTGTAAGTCGAGAAATTATTTGCTCACTGAGAAATGAAAATCCAACTGTGTGGAATTTGGAGTTTGTGACAGCAACTATGTGAGCTTATTACAGTACAATAGACACTATGTCTTGGGATTTCCTATGATCTTTTATGTCGAAGAACCCCTTACCTTCTAATGACTCTTGTGTAGCTTGTGAGCGTCATAGAACCGAACATGTTACATGTGCGTGTTCGTTCTCAGCTTTTCATAGATAGCTTTTAATACACTACATGACTAAAAGTATGTGGACACCTGCTAGTCGAACATCTCATTACAAAATCATGGGCATTAATATGGAGTTGGTCCCCCCCTTTTCTGCTATAACAGCCTCCCCTCTTCTGGGAAGGCTTTCCACTAGATGTTGGAACATTGCTGCGGGGACTTGCTTCCATTCAGCTCCACAAGAGCAATAGTGAGTTCGGGCACTGATGTTTGGCGATTAGGCCTAGCTCGCAGTCAGCGATCCAATTCATTCCAAAGGTGTTCAATGGGGTTGAGGTCAGGGCTCTGTGCAGGCCAGTCAAGTTCTTCCACACCGATCTCAACAAACAATTTCTGTATGGACCTCACTTTGTGCATGGGGACATTGTCATGCTGAAACAGGAAAAGGCCTTCCTCAAACTGTTGCCACAAAGTTGGAAGCACAGAATCATCTAGAATGTAATTGTATGCTGTAGCGTTAAGTATTCCCTTCATTGGAACTAAGGGGCCTAGCCCGAACCCCGAAAAACAGCCCAAGACCATTATTCCTCATCCACCAAACTTTACAGTTGGCACTATACATTGGGGCAGGTAGCGTTCTCCTGGCATCCGCCAAACCCGGAATCGTCCGTCGGACTGCCAGATGGTGAAGAGTGATTCTTCACTTCAGAGAAGGCGTTTCCACTGCTCCAGAGTCCAATGGCTGCAAGCTTTACACCACTCCAGCCGACGCTTGGCATTGCCCATGGTGATCCTAGGCTTGTGTGCGGCTGCTCGGCCATGGAAACCCATTTCATGAAGCTCCCGACGAACTGTTATTGTGCTGACGTTGCTTCCAGAGGCGGTTTGGAGTGTTGCAAATGAGGACAGACAATTTTTACTCGCTACGCGCTTCAGCACTCGGCGGTCCTGTTCTGTGAGCTTGTGTGGCCTACCACTTGGCGGCTGAGCCGTTGTTGCTCTTAGACGTTTCCACTTCACAATAACAATACTTAGTTGAGCGGGGCAGCTCTAGCAAGGCAGAAATTTGACAAACTGAACTGACTTGTTGGAAAGGTGGCATTCGGACTCTCAGATGTTTTTGTATAAAAGACCCGGCCTGGGCCCCTCCAGGATCATCTCACAAACACCGCTCTAGCTCATCCCGCGTTAATCACACAGACTAATGGTTGGTCTGTAGCACAAACACACAATGTTTAAAAGGGGTCTAAAAACATGTTTAAAAACACAATGTTTAGAAGTCCAAAAGGCGCCGGTGTTACAGTGGGACTCATTGGGTTAAGATTAAGTTATTCCAGTCCTCCTTATGTGTGAGGGGTTCAATTTGGTGTTTTTTATCACTCTCCAAAATAAAAACAATGGACGATCAACTATTCCCCAGGCGTGTCTGAACGAGACGATAGGAGACGATAGCAATAGGAATATATAAAAAAGTAATCATACTGTTTATTTTGTAAAGATATTTCTGTTATAGATGCTATAAATATGTTTTAATTCCTCAGCAATACCAGACAAACTTGGTTTTGGGGTGTAATGTCCCTTTCATTTCTAGATGTATTTATATTCAAACTTCTAATGACAACAAGTCTCAGCTTGTTTTTTTCTTCAATTGCTAAAGTCTCTAGCTATTCCTTTTATTTGTTGTTTGTTGTTCTTGTGCAAGAGTCTTAAATGACAATACCAACATGTAGGACCTTTACAGAGGCCACATCCTGGATAACTCCAGAAAATAAACACTAATGTTCTTTCTAATGTTCTTGTGACGTCTGAGCAGGCAACTGCAAGAGCATGTTATACCAGCGATCAAGTCATTGTCCACAATGCACCAAAAGGGAGGGGTGTTGCATGTTTCTACGATAACTGAACTTATGGATTGCTGAGCCATAATAATATAACGTTTTTTTTTTGTTCACTGATCTCACTTGTCAAGTTATTGTAACTGCCAGATATATCACTGGAGCTTTAATACCAGGTGCATGCAGGTCAATGTGAAAGACACGCTCAAATAAAAGGTCAGATGTATCCTAGCCCAAAGACCAAGTAAACAATTCTGTCAAGAATCCTAAAATTTGAAACAGAACAGGATCAAAAAGAGACTCTTTTCCAGTCCATTTGGTTTTGTCGAGTTTGAATTGCTTCACGTTCTGTTGTCCAATAGTCCAAGATTGGAATGCGTTTGGGTTCTCAAGGGACAAACTAAGTTTGCCAGCGATTTTGAAACCAAGTCAGCTACAGATTGGGAAATTCAATATAGGCTTTGCTAAGACATTGAGGAAAGGATTTTGCATGCACTCTTTTTCCTAAAACTTGTGTTGTTTTCGAAATTGTAGGGGTTATGAAGTGCAGGCAGAATTGAAATAACCCTCTGAACAATTGCTTTTCTCCACCCTCATGGTCTTCCCAACAGCATACTCTTGAGTGAAATATAGTTGTGTGTGTCACATGTGGATGTTTGGATTATGGTGTATCATCCTATTGGTAGACGTTTCCTTTGTCGTGCACTACTTTTGACCAGGCCCCATGAGGTTCTGGTCAAAAGAAGTAGACTATATAGGGAATAGGATGCCATTTGGGATACAGTACTGCTTGCAGCTTCCCTATTGAGTGTCCTAACAGCAGAAACCTCAGAAATGTTTCCCTCAACATGCTCTTCTATAATAATTGCAAATAGGCTGAGCTTGAATATTTTTTTATTGTTCAGTACTGCATTGCATTATTGCCATCATCATCATTCAATATGTTTTCATTGTGTGAAATCATTCAAGTGCCAAATTAAATGCAATGTAGACAATGACAGTGAAAGACATATCTAAACGACCATGGTAGGACCGTCTCAAAATGTAATATTGACAAAGCAAATAATATTTAGTGAGATGAATTCACACACTTCATCAGATGAGAACTTTAAGAAAAATAATTGAATATTTTCATAATTATTGTGAATAATTATATACATTTCAATAAATAGGTGTATTCAATATTAAATTAAGGTTTTCTTAAAAATACATGATACATGAAAATAAAATGCTAATCTATTTCATAAAACCAATAAAGTCTGTCAGCATTTTCATATACATACAGTATCAACAACAAAAATAAAAATACTATAAACAATTACAATACTATGTTCTTAATGTGACTGCTGCAAATTGAAGGCACTTCCTTGGCAAAACATCGATCCCTCTCAACATTTTGAACCTGAAACACACAGCAAAATCAAATTACAAACATTTACATATTTTTGTAATGTCATTTTTTATTCTTTACATTCTCAGTTTATAAAATAGGCAACAGGATCTCCCGTCTAGCAGAAAGACACAACCTGTGTCCTGTGACATTCTGGTCCTATGAGTGATGACATTGATTAAAAAAATAAATATATATATATATATTTTTTTATGAGGTAGAATATGAAGAGTTTAAGTTGCCGTTCCGTATTTCCTTATTAGGGACTAAATGTTAAAGGGCACTTCATGACTTATTTCCTAAAGAGCTGGATGAATCAATTGATGATTCACCTAATAAGTCCCTCATGACACCCCAGTGGCAGTAGGCCTCTCATTATGGTTCTGACTAGAACACATTCTCCGAGTCAAAAACAACAATGACTGGAGAGACTGAAAAACTGCTAATGTGCCAGCCCCCTCAATTTTCCAATCAAATGAACTCCAATGACACTCCAACTAAAGCGGTACTAGTAATGGGTGCTTCATTCATGTTAGACCATCTAAAGGCCCTTAGATTCCATCAACTGACATGGAGTCAGTTCTAAGTGAGCCTGAACACAAATGTAGGCCACAGATATCATCATCCCTGCTGTCGTCAGCCTCGTCAGGTGGAGGCAATAGACAAGTGTAACAAAGGGTTATCAACTTAACAACAATGACAATCTAGCAAATTAGCTGGACCAAGACAATCGGGTCCTTCCTTTTTCATTGTCTGACCAAGTGGTGAGTAGCTTACATTGTGTGACTGACAGCTTGTTAACACACTTGGTCGCGCTTCAAAATTATCCTCTTTTCACGGTTGAACTTTTTTCATCTAGGACAATGCTCATTGTATATGCAGGTCCTAACTTATCGCTCACATGTAACTTTGTCATGACTGTCAACGTAAAATTATTTCAGCTAGACAAATACTTGCTCTCATCTTTTCGTTTTCCAAAAGAATAAGCCAGACTATAAATAATCAAGCGTAAATGTATTTTGCCAAACGTATATTACATTAGGACCTGCTCTTCGATGGAATACAGTTGGAATGACAAAAGGGCCTAGTAGCATTATCTTTAGGAACATATGAATGTAGGACAGAAACTCTGGGAACACATGGATCTGATTATGTGAACATGAGTTATTTTCAAGCCTTACTACAGATCACTTGCAGATGTTACAGACACAAATTAGAATAACGTTGACACACCAACAACATAGCTCTCTCTTCCTGTGATTAGTATCACAAATAATAACTATACTCTGATGGAGCTGTACAGCATGTGAATCTTCATCCACACTATACATGTATTTTCAATACATACGCACAAAAAAAAGGTGCGATCTAGAACCAAAAAGGCTTCTTCTTCTAAGTGGACAGCCACAGAATCCCTTTGGAACCGTTTTTAGTTACGAGGAAAATATTACAGGATTGCTCCTTGTCAATCTTCACAGTTAAATATTCACAATATAAATACGATATTGTCAATAATGTATAGGTATCTTTACTTGTCAAGCAAGGAGTCATACAATGCTAGACCAAGTGTATGAATCAACATAAAGCCTAAATATGCTAATCTAACCCCTGTGACAGTTTAATGCCTAAAAAGAAAGTATACTCACATGCAAAGTCTACAATTGTGTGCAGAGTGGACTCATTGCTAGCCGTGTTAGCAATCTTGCACATCTTTTGTAATCTGTAAAATGATAAAGAAAACAGTTAATCACAAAATAATACAAATACTGAGCTATATTGTATGCTCAAAAAAAAATATTTTTTTCTATTATTTTATACTAATACAATTTCTCAGGGAAATATTTTTATTTTTTCAATTCATTTTAAAAAATCTCCAAAGGGGGTCAAAATGATTGCCACCCGTTTTCAGTACTCCAGCACTCTATTCTTGCAATGATAACGACACTGAACCTTTAAAAAGAAATTTGATTGGAGAAGACATTGGGAGGGATCTTAGACCATTCCTCCATACAGAATCTTTCAAGATCCTTGACATCCTTCATCTGCCGTTATGGATTGCCCTCTTCAATTCAAACCACAAGTTTTCAATGGGTTTCAAATCCAGAGACTTTAATTCATTCATTTTATTTAACCTTTATTTAACTAGGCAAGTCAGTTAAGAACAAATTATTATTTACAATGACGGCCTATTGTGACGCTGGGCCAATTGTGCGCTGCCCTCTGGGACTCCCAATCATGGTCGGTTGTGATACAGCCTGGAATCAAACCAGGGTCTACTGAGATGGCCATTGCAAAATGTTGATTTAGTTGTCAATTAACCATTTCTTTGTGGATTTTGATAACTGCTTGGGGTTACTGTCTTGCTAGAAGATCCACTTGCGGACAAGTGTCAACCTGCTGGCAGAGGCAACCAGGTTTTTGGCTAAAATGTCCTGGTACTTGGTAAAGTTCATAACGCTGTTCAACTTAAAAAGCGTCACAGGACCAGTGGAAGCAAAATAGCCCCATATCAAAGATGCACCATTACTTTTTACCATAGGTATGAGGTACTTTTCTGCATATGCTTCCTTTTGTCGTCGCCATACCCAACACTGGTGTGCGTGGCCAAAGAGCTATATTTTCATGTCATTTGACCATAGCACCGCCTGGAGTTCAAAGAGTAGAAGTGTGCGCCAGCGTTGCGGTGGGGTCGGGATTTGAATCCCAGCATACACAGTAGACATGTGTGCCAGAGGTGGCAGCATTAACCACTAGACCAGCCTATGCGACTATACTTTTGATCTTTATTTGAATATAATGTGTTTTTACAGCTGTTCTGAATATATGCAACAACAAAAACATGCCATTTTAAATCAGAAGGACATTAAAGTCTAGCCAGTCAACGTTTTAAAATCATCCAAGAGAGTATTTCACAATTTTTCCCTCCCTGGCCTGAGCACCACCCTGGAGGCCAGGGGAATAGGGGGGGGCTAAAGAGAGAGGGCCTTCTATGATACATTTATCTTTTTGTTCAATAGCAAAGGGGTTGTTGGTGAACAAAGCCAACACACTGTATCGTACGACCAGTGTTTCACCAAACGGAGTTTCAGTAGTCTACGAGGCTGTTGTGGTTGCGTTTTGCTTTATTGACAAAACGAAAAAGAGGAGAGCAAAACTCCGTGCTCTTATTCACTGGTCCGCAATGGTGGCGGGGCTGCTGCTCAGACAGGTCCGTTCAGGCAGCCATCTGAGAAACTAACATACAATCTGGGAACATACTGAGGTCATTCACTACTTACTGTCTGATGTCATCTGTCCCTTTTCCAATAAAACTACAATGACAACATGATTGTTCAGTAGATCCGCTAAAATTTATATTTACATAATGGCACATGCTGTGGAACACTGACATGTTATAGGCTTTGATTCAAGTGTCCACTTATTGCTTCTATTCAAAGACAAGTGAATCTAGTGTTAAGTTGGTGTAAAAAAACGGTGAATGTGAGGTCATCAAAGAGAGTAACGTTAGAGCAAGACACCATGTTAAGGCACCTAGACATTCAATTCATTCATAATGAGTATTTGGGTTCTAGCGCAAACAGATCTGGGACCAGGCTACAATAAAGTGTCGTAAGGCAGCCAGAAACATGGTGTATATGACTATCAGAAACCAACGTTACTGATCGCAAATATAGATACACACAGTATTATGATATTAAAAATGAATACATACATGCTGGTTTTGAACAATCCCTTGTGTTGTGATAGAGTCTATGAAAATGTGTTCTACATTCCGAGGAGAACTTGACTGGTCCTGCTTAAAAAGAAAAGGTTCTTATCAGGAAACAAACAAAAAAAATGAATGTGTTCCATTTCATTTCCTCATTTTTGATATTGTATTAACAGAACTGAAGTTGATATAATTTTCCATTAGCAACAACATCAAAAGAGCAACAGTATTTTTGGACAAGCATGCAAAGCATTATCTAGCAGTCAAGACATCCTTTCACTAAGGCAGAGCTCCAACTATGCTAATTACAAACGACGCCTTCTATCACTAACTACATTGATATGCATATTTACTGATTTAGGGGTATGCCAATTCGTTGTTTATGACTTATTTATGATGCACTGTCCATATAAAAGAAACGTCCTCTCACTGTCAACTGCATTTATTTTCAGCAAACTTAACATGTGTAAATATTTGTATGAACATAACAAGATTCAACAACTGAGACATAAACTGAACAAGTTCCACAGACATGTGACTAACAGAAATGGAATAATGTGTCCCTGAACAAAGGGGGGAAGGGGGGGGGGATCAAAATCAAAAGTAACAGTCAGTATCTGGTGTGGCCACCAGCTGCATTAAGTACTGCATTAAGTACTACTGTGCATCTCCTCTTCATGGACTGCACCAGATTTGCCAGTTTTGAGATGTTACCCCACTCTTCCACCAAGGCACCTGCAAGTTCCCGGACATTTCTGTGGGGAATGGCCCTAGCCCTCACCCTCCGATCCAACAGGTCCCAGACGTGCTCAATGGGATTGAGATCCGGGCTCTTCGCTGGCCATGGCAGAACACTGACATTCCTGTCTTGCAGGAAATCACGCACAGAACGAGCAGTATGTCTGGTGGCATTGTCATGCTGGAGGGTCATGTCAGGATGAGCCTGCAGGAAGGGTACCACATGAGTGAGGAGGATGTCTGCCCTTTAACGCACAGCATTGAGATTGCCTGCAATGACAACAAGCTCAGTCCGATGATGCAGTGACACACCGCCCCAGACCATGACGGACCCTCCACCTCCAAATTGATCCTGCACCAGAGATCCGGGGCCGGGTGTAACGCTCATTCCTTCGACGATAAACGCGAATCCGACCATCACCCCTGGTGAGACAAAACCGCGACTCGTCAGTGAAGAGTACTTTTTGCCAGTCCTGTCTGGTCCAGCGCCGGTGGTTTGTGCCCATTGTTGCTGGTAATGTCTGGTGAGGACCTGCCTTACAACAGGACTACAAGCCCTCAGTCCAGCCTCTCTCAGCCTATTGCGGACCGATCCTGTGCAGGTGTTGTTACGATCAGCTGTTCGTCCTGCCTCCCTGTAGCGCTGTCTTAGGCGTCTCACAGTAAGGACATTGCAATTTATTTCCCTGGCCACATCTGCAGTCCTCATGCCTCCTTGCAGCATGCCTAAGGCACGTTCCCGCAGATGAGCAGGGACCCTAACGACCGTTCCACAGGTGCATGTTCATTAATTGTTTATGGTTCATTGAACAAGCATGGGAAACAGTGTTTAAACACTTTACAATGAAGATCTGTGAAGTTATTTGGATTTTTACAAATTATCTTTGAAAGACAGGGTCCTGAAAAAGGGACGTTTCTTTTTTCGCTGAGTTTAGTTAGGCTGATTATATATTTCACTTGTGTTTAAATTGTATGACATCAAATTGTATGTATGTTTCTGCATATATACCAAGACGTTCAAATAAACCTAAACCTAGCTTTGTTCAGACTCAATAATCATTGCTCTACTGGTCCATGACATCTTAAAAGGACTCACACAATAGACTTAATGATCACTCCTAAGTACTTCTGGGCCTTTAGCGAGCCTCCGGATAACAGATTTTCACACCAATTCCTGAAGTCTGTTTTGAGGTCCTGCGACAAATAATCCGCTTAACATTACGTTGCCTTCAACTTTACCCTGGCTATTTCTGTCGGAGTAATGTGCTCACTTCTCTCCCCTATGGCCATCAGAAATTCTTTTAATGGCAACCTTCTCCAGCACATCTGTAAGGCCCATCCCGTGCAATAACATAGTTATAGGGATAACATTGAATTAGGGTCTCTGACACCATGATTGGACTTTGGAAAGCTACTTGATTAGGCATTAAAGAGTTAGGACTCAGAAATTAGGGGTAATGTGGATTCAGCTCACAGAGCCGAGAGAGTCTTCCCCTGCCAAACTAAATAGCTCTACATGGATTTATAATATTTGTAGCTGATATAATGTGTGCGGGGCTGTATGTATCAAGGGTCTCAGAGTAGAAGTGCTGATTTAGGATCAGTTTTGCCTCTTAGATCACAATGAACAACAGTACATGGACAGAGGGCACCTGATCCTAGACTCCTACTCTAAGAGGCTTGATACATATGGCCACAGATGTAAGGTGAGATTGATCCAGAAACAAATGGTAAAAATGGAATGTTGACTGAACATTTTTTGATATCAGTTTTCTTACCTGTGAAATGCTTTATGAACTTGTCTTTCAGGTTTACATCTCTTGGGACAATGTCTACAAAAAAAGAAGAAGAAAAAGTAACCAATCTGTGAAACCTCTTAGCAGTAAAAGGAAAATCCACTCAAACACAATTTTTATCTATTTTTTTTCTTCCATTAATCTACTGTTGATACAGTCCCAAAATGTTTTGCATGTCAGCAGTAAAGTTTTCAAGATATTGGACGTTCAAGAAGCAAAGTGTCACCGGCCACATGATGATGCATTTTTTTTTTACCATACTGCCGGACGCTCCTGTCTTCCATTTCATCAACAAAACTAAAACGATAACAAAGGCGCCGAGGGGGGAATAGTGGTGCTGTTTCCCCCGAAACGGATTTCAGCTTTAAGATAACCCTTTAGTAATAGGTAAATGTTTAAATATTACAACATTTAAAGTAAGGCAATTTTAAATACGAACAAAGACCCATCACACCTGTGCTTATATTGTGAAGTAATAGGCCTATTATTAGGCCTACCAGAGCTGATGGAATAAAACAACTACGAGTTCTTAAGTATTTTGATTTAATTTTTTTATATACACTGAGTATACCAAACATTAGGAACACCTTCCTAATATTGAGTTGCCCTCAGAACAGCCTTAATTCGTCAGGGCATGGACTCTACAAGGTGTCAAAAGCATTCCACAGGGATGCTGGCCCATGTTGACTCCAATGCTCCAATCTGTCAAGTTGGCTGGATGTCCTTTGGGTAGTGGACCATCGTTGATACACGCAGGAAACTGTTGAGCGTGAAAATCCCGGCAGCGGTGCAGTTCTTGATACAAACCGGTGCTCCTGGCACCTGCTACCATACTCCGCTCAAAGGCACTTTTGTCTTGCCCATTCACCCTCTGAATGGCACACATACACAATCCATGTCTCAATTGTCTCAAGGCTTAGAAATCCTTCTTTAACCTGTCTCAGTACAGTACAGTAGAGCACAGAACAGTAAATAAAAGTAGAGTAGAGTATAGGTCAGTACAATACAGTACTGTACCGTAGAGTTTAGTACAGCACAGTACAGTAGAGGACACTGTAGTAGAGTACAGTATAATTGACTGTATTGTACTGTACTGACCTCTGTTGTCCCCTTCTGTACTTTACTGTACTGAAATGAACAATTCTCTAATGAACTCTACTGTGCTATGCTTTACATCTGAACTTTTCTTTGAATAAATGTGTTTTTGTAAAATGTTCAGTGGAAATGGTTAGAAGTACGGTAGTTCTTGTGCATAGATGGTTTATTTAACTTTGCAAGCAATGGTTTTTGTTTGGCGTACATTTTAAAGTGAAAATTGGAGCCTCAGCGTCATTCTGTTACCGTGGAATTGCCCATACACAAGATTTCCCCACAACTGAGGACAAGCCAACAGTCTTGGAGGCTCATTGCACACATTCTGTAGCTCAGCCAAGCCCATCCTCTCTCCAAACATGCACAGGACACAGGTGTCAGATGCATTCAGGCTAACAGTGCAAGGAGATTATAGCCCGGCAGTTTTAATGCTTATCAATGTCATAAGAATAATTCCGTGCAGCTAGTTGCTGTGCTAATTTTACCAGACCGGACTGAGGAATGAACAGTACTCTCTGATGCAGAAATTGCAGAAGATGATCGGTTCAATTACAAACCACTACAGTAAGCTTAGGCAATGCGTTTGAAGTCCAGACATACCACTGGGAACTATGGAAAACAACAACTCATCACTCCAATATAAAAAGATGAACAGGCTATGGGTCTTACGTAAGGGGAATAAGGGTTCTGAAACCTTAACCTGGCTCCAATCCAGATCAGATGTGAGTTGTGTAAGTGTTCAAATGGCAGGTAAATGCTAACACTAATCGGAAGGACATCAAACGCATTGCCTAAGTCCAACAATATTGTCTTGGCTGCTGGAGATGTCTGGATTACCTGATGGTCAGAAAAGAGAGATACCTAGTACACCTTGGCAAAGAGAATGGAAACTGTGTGCAGGAGGTATTTCCCTTTCCTTCCTTGCGTGCAAAACATGGACAATCTAGTGTGACTGTGGGTCTTAAGAAATGGCGCACGCACCACTTGCTAATGTGCAGCCTTTTGACTTCCTCAAAAGGTACTTTCCGTCTGGCCAGCAGCCTGTGTAGTTCTCTTGCCTGTTACACAGTTGGTCTGTGACACTGCTTTGACAACATTGGGCAGGATGTCCCAATAAAGCCTCTGACTAACCCTTGATGCAACATTTGACCGGAATATTAATGCAGGATTTCTAAAACCAATCTTTTGGATGGTAACATAGACAGTCTGAGGGAATGTGTAGCATTGCTCACACAATTGCACAGATTACTATTAAGGAATTACTTGTATGGCTCAGTTTCAGTTAGCATATGCCATTTTGTAACGTCTTAAAGGCACTGTAACATCATCCTTACTCTCACAATGACATCAAAGATATATCAAAGCCATGCACATTTCTTTCAAAGGCAATGAGTAATGCTTTTACCAGTCACAGAATTTGACAAATTGAATAAATTGACTCTAAATGTATGAAAGACTTCCTGTTCAGTACTTCTGACCACGTTCCAAAAGCCCAACACAAATCACATGGATTCTATTGTTCCACTTGAGCAAAAAAGCTTTCATATTAACATAGTCTTTCAATCTTACATGTGAAATGAAGGCAGTGAATGTGGTAAAAATGGCTGCGTGTTCACAGCTGACTAAACGGTGTGCCACGTGAGTGTCCTGGTCTCACGTCACCTGTGATGTGTTCCTGTGACGCTCACCATTGGCTGTCCAAGAAGACTCGGATCATTCATGGTTTGAGATTTAGCAATGTATCCTGAACTGAATGAATCATTCACAAGTTTAGTATGCTAATGAGCCTCCTCCCTGGGCAACTTGGTTGGTGATGGCATTGATAATCTTTTGTTATGATGCGGTGATACGATACCTCACTAGCCAAGTGAGCGGGTGGATTGTGGGTCTTTCAGGGTGTCAATAGGGAACTGGAATATAGATCCACAATTCATACACTATCACATCAGAGACAGAAATACAGATAACTCCCTTAATGAATTGTAGTGTAGAGCCTGCTGATATTGTCACATCCCCAAATAGCATCGATTGCATTTGTAAAAACTGATTGTTTGTAAAATAGTCATAATTTATTGACAGCTCTCACCTTTTCAAATCATAAAGTGTGACATTTCCTACATGGAAAAGGACAAGAAATCAGGAACAAAAGGCAGCAGTAGCAGACATATTGATACAGACCAGAGGCAGCTGTCACACCCCAGTGAAATAGGGATTACAGTTTCATCATGGCCTAAAAATAAATCTTATCAGCTTACCTATGGGTCTACTGTTATCCAGCCTAGGAACATATAAAGGCTTTTCCCGAGAGGAGAACTTCATCTCTTGGGCTGCAGGGAAGAGGCCACTGTTATAGCGCCTGGAGACTGAAGGCTTGTCCCCCGATTGGCTGTCTCCGATAACCTGTAAAATAAGGTCCAGCAGGGTCCTTCTCTCTTTCTGCTTCACTTCCTTGCTGTCCATGCACTGGCTCGAGGTGATCAGCATAAGGATTATACTCAAAAGTATGTGCCATTTCCTTTCTGCCTGCATGGCTTTTCTGACTGGGTAAACGAGCAAACACAAATCAAGTTAGATACAGTGCTGGAAAGAAACAAATGGGGTCCAATCACAAGGTGTGAGTAAGTGCAAAGTGACTGCATACTTCTATCACTCCAAAAAGATGGGTATACCATGAATAGTGGTGGAAACAGTGAGAAGTAGTCTATTAAATGAAGCATACAAGTGAACATATACTCTGAATGACATTAAACACGGTAATAAATGCAACTATGAGTAAGATATTTTGTACTTAGAATAATCCAATTTAGAGGGAATTTTGTCATACTACTATACAAAGCCACAGTAATGCTGATATATTGATCTAATATAATAAAACAAGGTGTGGTGTCTTCAATTCAAACAGGTGTGAGAACATTTGCTTTGGGGCAATTCCATGATCATGGAATTATGCTAAAACTCAAGATTTTTCACTTTAAAATGTATACCAAACAAAAACATTGATTTCAAAGTTTAGCAAACCATACAACTCTCTTGGCATACATTTTAAAGTGAAAAAAAAAAACCCCGCGTCTCTGCGTAATTCCATTGCCCTTTGATGAATAGTAACTGTCAAGTGATGATGACAGTAGGCTACTTATACAAAGCAAATTAATAACATGGACATAGAAATCTATCTCAAACTTACTTGGATAACAAAGTCAAACTTACTTTAAGTTATTAAAGGATCCTTATGTCCTGAAACGTGGACACGAGTTGTCTGTATCAAATCTCTCTAGGCGTTGTCGGTTGTCTAGCTTATTGAGCGAAGATTCCGTTGTCTGCAGCCGGTCTTGAAATCATACGTCCCGTTTTATACGTTCAGCGAGCTTCTAATACAATCGATTTCGAGTGGGTGGTAGGCAACTGTTGACATCTTTGGTTGAATTTATTCCATGGTGGTCGCTACCTTTGGCATGCGCCCCTCCTTTACGTCCAAAACCATCACCGAAAGCGGGTTAAGAACACCACTTCACTTCTTATTCCTGCTCAGGAAAAACAATGTTGCAATGTCAAGTTTGGATAGGAAGGATTAATGCTGAGATTTCCATTGGGGAAAATGTCATGCAAAGCGCGCAACGGCGGGTGAAATGAGTTTCCAAAATTGCAAGATCTGTTCAAGGCAGAGTTGTTTAGTGGCATACGGGCTTGACCCTGACCTATGTCGGCTCATTGTAGTGTTTTTGTTTTTGTTCGTGGATGTCCAAGTCTTGTGACCGCCTAAAAGCGCAGCAGAGAATGCGCTTTCAAGAACAGCCCTCGGACTGTTTCGAGCACTTGAGTTCAAAATCTCATTTTTTCCCTTCTCGTATGGACTGGTTTTAAAGTAAGAAAATCAGGTGGTTTGGTGGTCTTGGACAATTAACACAGTGTTGATACAGGCCGCCTATTTGTATGAATTTGTTACAGCATAGGCCCAAATGGAGTAATGATGACGGATCGTACATTTAATTGAGTGATTTTGTACACATGCGTGTCATGATATGCTGCCAGGAAAATGTAAACTATGCGATAGCCTAATATTTATGTTCTCCCTCGGTGTTATGATAGTGACATATTTGATAGTGCCATACCTTCATCTCTCATGTATGGCTTAGCATTGATCCAATGTATAGGCTTATGAGACTGGGTGTAAATTACATTGCAATGGAAAGCAATCCATAATACTAGGAATATATAGGCTATATCTATGAATCATGCATCAGCACAGGGCATCAGTTGAAATATGGCATACAGACATCAAAATGCAAAATGTCTTTCACATCTTATCCATTCAAATCTGATCCTCTCAAAATATCATGCACTACTCGGGCCATTATGCTGATCATGATGCTGATGATAAGCTCAGCTTCATATTCTCTCCTCAAAAGGTGTAGCCCTCATAACAATAGAGACAAACTGCATTGTCATTTTATAATGCAGTACAGTAACGAAACACCTACTTCAAAACATGTTTCATTCCAGGTTGTTATTATGCATAGCCTTAAAGCCGAATAAAACATAAAAATATGAAATATTTTAAGTTAAAAGAATGTTCCATATCATTAGTCAAAGTAGAGGCTTTAAAATCGCACATAGCTTTCAGAGAAAGAATGTCATCTGGTGGCCTGATAATTACGTTGCAGCCCTCGAGGCTCAGCCTGGCTCAGTCAGTAGCAAGCTATAGACTACACTCTCAAATGGGGCCTGAGAATGGTGAAAAGCCCCCAAAATAGACTATATATTTTAAATATCTTTTTGGATAATTTAGTTTAGGCTACAAAATACATGACCATTTTCTATAATTAATAATCGCCAAAGTACTTACTTTCACTCGTCAATACTTTCACTTTACTTTTACTCATCCTGCTTTTGTTACATTGGTATTCACACATAATTAATTTGAAACCGTTTGTCATTTCTTCAAAATTGTTACAGTGTGGCAACAGGTTCATGGGCGTCAAAGATCCCACGTGGGCTGCTTCCAGAGCTAGTCCGTTGCTATGGGCACAGACGGGACACAAATAAAAAAAGTTGGAGACTGCCTTGAGTTTTTCTAGCTAGCTATGTAGCTAACGATGTTTGTACAAACTGCTAACTGCCAGGACTTTTTTGTATTAGTTAGCAAACATTGAATTCAAACGGCGTTATTGGCTATATAGAGATAGTTGCATCATGTCTCACAGGTTAGTAACGTTAATTGACTTCAGTTAGCTGGCTAGCTAGCTAACTTTAGCTACGCATTTAGCTAGCTATGTTTACTTTATGTTGCCTGAATTTCTGCCAATTAACAAACCACCTGTCTATCAAACTAGCTAGTAGCAGATTTTGCATACCATAATGTTCATAATAGGCAAACGTCAATGTGATAGACCTAATGTAAGCCTTTTATCAATGTTATGGACATGATCATGCTATTAATGGCAAACACTCAGTTTTCAGTTGGGAATTCTTAGCTTTTACTCATTTCCCAAGTGCAAGCTAATTCAGCTGATTTAATTTTCATTCTAAATATCCTTCCAATGACTGTCTCTCTTCCAGTACATACAACAAACTGTGGGCTGATGCCCAGGTCGAGTTGAACTCCCTTCTGGCTCAGGAGTTCCCTGCTCAGCCTCCTCGCCCAGAGAAGGACCGAGTGGTGTTCTTCCAACGCCTGGCCACCCTCTACGTGCGCTACGTGCAGATCTTCAGGCAGCTGGAGGAGGCCTATGACCAGGTGGTTCATCCCCAGAAGAGGAAAGTAATCCGGGAGGTCCTGGATGGCGTGATGGGGCGAGTGCTGGAACTTAAGAATGAGATGGTGGAAAAAGAGTTCTCTGAGTACCATTACATGGACGATGTCATCCAGGACTTGAAGCTCACGCCTGTAAGTTCACCCCCCTCCCCCTCCTCCTTTTTGTTAATGAAAGTTGATAAGAGGACAGAACATGATCAGTCTCCTACAGCAGGGATTCTCAAACTGGGGGTCGCAAAAAACATTTTTGGGGTTGCAAGTGTGAATGGGACAAATACATATTTTTCATACATATTTTAATAGGCTACATATATTGCACAAAATGATTGTCTCAAAAACATCTCATCTGTGCTTCAGAACCAAAAAGTTGCGTGTCTTGATTGTTGACCAAGGACCAGTCATCAGCTTTGGCGCACAAAGACTGTATCAATTTAACTCTTATGTGGTTATAGTGCCTCGTCAACTTAAATGTATGGTGACAGATTGGAGTCTTAAACCTTAAATAGTTTTGCGATGTCCTTTTGGTCTGTTTTTCCCTGTAGTCGCTGCCAGTTTGGAAGCCTTTGTTATTAAGGTTTATAGAATAGCTTCTCCCTATTTGGTGCTCTGCTTTTGGGCTCTGGTCAAAAGTTGTGGCCTATGTAGAGAACAGGGTGCTGTTTTGGTATGTAGCCCATGTTTCATTTACTGTAATAAAATGTCATTGTATCTTTTTTGGACATAATGCATCTCATGCCTCATTACAGGAGGACATTGAGATCCCCATCCCTCGATATTTCCTCAGTGAACGCAGCAAGGTGTTGCAGGAGAGAGGGAATATGCTCTCCAACATCCTCAACCTCATGGAGGTAGTAGAGAGACCCAAGGTGAGTTAGGCCTAGCTAGCTTTTCTATACCACGTAACATTAGACTTGGTGTAATTACATGCAACTACACAGCAATTACACATAGCTACACAGTAACTAGCTAAGATATCATCTTCAGTTTATCACAGAACCATGTGTATGTGACCAATAACATTTTATTTGATTTGAGAAATTTCCTTTCAATATAATAATTCAATGCCATTTAGCAGATATTTTGGTCCAAAGCGACTCACAGTATAGTGAGTGCATACATTAAAGTATATGAACCCAGCGGGAATCGAACTCACCACTGGCATTGCTAGATACTTACCTACTGAACCACACAGGACCACCTTTAGTACTCCATGTTGTGTTGGGCCCCCAGCCTGTAGGAGTGCGTGCACTGAACCTGGAGGAAGCCATAAAGATCATCCAGGTGTCAGAGAGGGCCCGCCAGGGTCGCCTGAGGGCCAAGTTCATGAGGGAGATCCAGCGCGATGAGGAAAGGCAGAGGAGGGCCAAGGACAGGGACCTGGGGACAGCGGCCATCGACACGGCTGTGGTTCGCATCCAGAAGGTATGGCCAAGCCTGTCAAAGTCAGATACTGTACCTTCGATCAGTCCTAGACCATAGGTCTCACACTCGCTAGGTAAATGAGACTGCTTAGTCCAGACTGTGCGTCACTGGTATAGCCAAGTGATGATGTGGAGCATATTGGGAGAATACTCTGAAATCAGAGGTCTTTATCTAGCCTGCTGTAGTTATTGTTATTGCTAGCCTTTTGTAGGAATGCTCTGTGAGTGTCAGTCATTAAAGACACCAAACAACAGTTGAACAAAGGTGCTACTTTTCTCTTTTCCAGGTGTGGAAGGGTTATGTGCAGAGGAAAAAAACAAAGAGGGAGCGAGAGGAGGAGATGATATTTTTGGGCATGGTGAGTCGGTTAGATAAGCTCTATCTGTAGCGTTTCTATAGTGTAGTGCCTATTTTAAGCTACCAGCAGATGGCGCCGTAGGATTCCTTTATGATGCTCCGGGGAGAAGTTATCCCTATGTACAGATCTAGGATCAGATACAGCTCCCCCCAATCCTAACCTTAGCCATTAGTGGGGGAAATTCTAAACTGACCCAAGATCAGTGTCTAGGGACACCTTCACCCTACTCCGCTTGGTGACAGCCTCATCCACCACAGCAGTGGTCTCACCTTTTCCTCCTGCACCCTCAGGCCATGGAGCCCAGACACACCCAGCCTTGTCCTGCCATGACAGCTGCCCAGGCCAACGAGGCCCGTCGGAGGGACAAGCAGGAGGAGCACGAGGAGGACTACCAGAAGTCCATTGTGGCCATCACAGACAAACTCAGAGAGGTGGAGGGGCCCGACATGAGGGAGACCATGAAGGACCAGATCAGACAGTGGTTCATCGAATGCCAGTGAGTTCATTACAGGGAGATGGCTGTGAATCACGACAGTGGTTACGTTAGGAGAATGTTTGTTCACACAGTCATTATATTATTCCATATTAGATGGAAGTAATGGGGTGACATTATCATAGCAGTGAAATGCTATGATAAATGACAATATGCAGTTGATGGTAATATGTTTGGTTGTTAGTGATGCAACAGGAACTTTCCCTGACTACCCAGAGGAGGAGGATGGAGGCTCGACTCTCATCTTTGCAGAGAAAACACCTCAACAGGTATTCATGAATGAATTCATCTTCTGATGTGAAACAGTAGTAATACATGCAGATTGAGTTACAGTAAGTGGGTCTGCTGTCTTTAAGTTAATGGAGGAACTATCAGCAAAAGAGGAGGAGGACGCCAACAAAAACACGAAAGGAAAGGAGGAAAAGAAGGACAAAGGGAAGAAAGACAAGGGAAAGGGAGGAGATGAGGTACATGAAATACTTTAGAATAGATAACCATGGTCAACGAGATGCTTTTACTCTGTCCGATCAATGACTGTAGCTTTGTTGAACCACAGGAGGAGGAATCTGGGCTAAAGATGCTGCCATCTGCTTTCCTAGGAGAACTGGAAGTAGGACAGAAGACCTTTGGTGGTAAGAGAAATGGATAACGGCATCCAAAGCATCGCAATGTTTCGCAGTTTATTCTTATTCTCTGGCAGACAAAGACCAGTGTGTTTTCTTATGTATCAATAGTCTACAGTACATTGAAAGTAGATGTTTGTTTGACTGACAGAGGTGTGGCAGAATCGTACCGAGTCCAAGAACTTTAGCCAGAGGCACGAGGCTGAGCTGATCAAGGAGGAGAAGAGGAAGGAGATTGAGGTGGAGATCAGGTTGCAGGTGAGATAACTGATTCTGTCACTCTGAGAAGTAAGACAGGCCAGGTAGCCTTGCTCTTACCACTACACTGAGTGGATAGAAGTAAGGTAACTATCAGGGATACTTAAAGATTTTTGCCTACTTAACTTGTGGATACCATTTGCATGTCTCTGCGTTCAGTTTGAAGGAAGTTGCTAATGAGCGTTAGCGCAATGACTGGAAGTGTATGGTAACTGCCAGCATGCTGGTAGATACCATAGACTGCCATGCATTGTGCTAACGCTAGTTAGCATTGACTCGCGAAACTACCTCTAACTTCCTTCATACTGGATGCAGAGACATAAAAATGGTAGCCATGAGTTTATCTGACTTTGGGGAAGTAGATAAGGGGCCTCATTGCCCAAATCCTGAAGTATCCCTTTAATGTTGTTTATAAGGTAAACATATAGGCTACTGAGTGAGCTGGTGTGCTTGACACAGGTGGACGAGCTGATGAGGCAGGAGCTGGCTAACTGGAAACTGGCCGTGGATAAAGATAAGGGTGGCAAAGCCAAAGGAGGCGCAAAGGTAACAAACAGGAGGGAACATTTATCTGTGACGATATTTCAATAATACCTTTTATGTTTGGTATCTGTTTACTTGAGAAGTGCACTGATGGTATATATTTTGCTGCTTAGAAAAAGAAAGGGTCGAAAAGTGGAAAGAAGAAAAAGAAAGACAAAGATCTGACAGCTGATAGGTGAGACCAGACTCATCTACATTTCTCCCAGAGGGATAGGCCATTTCAGCTTTTTACCATTTACTTTTACCCATGGAATGTACATGATAAGGGCTTTAGAATTTGAATGGCACAACATACAACAATGCTTTAGATCTGAAAAAAGCCATTTTTGAAATATGTAAATATTTGCATCCTATAGGAATATTGAGTCTCTGTATCAGGAACTGGTGGAACAGGGCTTGTTGAAACAATCGGATAACGTTAAACTGCAGGATTATTTAGGTAAGCATTACTGTTTGGTCCCTCCTGTGTGCCGTTTGTAGATACACACTACTTTTACCAATTGCCTTCAAGTTAAGGTCTATTTTCTAACCTTTCTCCTCTGATACCACTTTAAAATGTGCAAAATAATTTGGTGTACACATCATTTTGTACAGAATGCCATTAACCATAATATAAGTGCTGTTATGTATTGTAGACAAAAAGGGCAGCTCGATAAGTGCAAATACTGCCCTCACCTGGTTAGTGCTTGGCAAAATAATATTAAGGACAAATTAATGCATATTTTAGGGAAATCCCATATTCATGAATCAAGATGGTAATTGTCACAAGTTTACATTAATCTTTTCTTTCAGCTTTTCTAAATGCTTACCCCAGATTTGATCAGCCTGACAGCTTCTCTCTCCTGTGTCCCAGGCGACTATAGCTATCTGGGGACGACGTTAAGACAAACTGACATTGAGCCCATGCCTTCGCTATCTGACGTGAGACAGGTTATAGCTCTGTACGCCGTCTTACCTTTAGGTACGTTTGGAACATCTGGAGTTGTCCTCAGATGATAAGAGTCTCACAGAATTAGAGACGTTAATCCTTAATACGAATACAATTGAATTAGCCTTGTGATTGATTTATCTTTGTTTAGAATACACCTACCATTTTCAGCTAGACATTGATTCTGGAAGTTTCTAAAGGTTCTAGCTACAGTAAGTTCTGAATGTTGCTTGTAGGTTCTCAGGTGGTCCATGAGAAGGCTCCTCTGGTGAAGGCCATCCTGCTGGCAGGGCCCGCGGGCGTAGGCAAGAAGATGCTGGTCCATGCCATCTGCCAGGAGACGGGCGCCAACCTATTTGATCTGTCACCTTTGAACCTGGCAGGGAAATACCCTGGCAAGAGTGGCCTGGCCATGGTGCTCCACATGGTGTTCAAGGTAACACACGATGTAATGAAAAAGTACGCAACGCACCCCATTTTTAGAGTTTTGATTTGTTGATTATGTTACATTTTCAATGTCCAGTCGTTTGTTTGGTCACTCGATCATTCATTCATTCATTCTGTTTGTAGGTTGCCAGACTGATGCAGCCATCAGTGGTGTGGATTGGAGATACAGAGAAAATGTTTTACAAGAAAGTACCGAAGGAGGAAAAAGAGGTAACCGTTCATACCCATGAGTTACTAGCTTATGTTATACATTTTTTCATAATGCTAGTGTAAGAGAAGATATCTCAATATCTCAAGTCCAAAACAATGTTCTCATGTACAGTTAGATCCAAAACGCTTGAAGAAAGACTTGCCCAAGTTTCTCAAATCTATCAAAGGGGAAGATCGTGTTCTAGTCGTGGGAACGACTCATGATCCATTCAATGCCGACCTCAAATCACTATGCAAGGTGTACAGCAAAATTATCCTCATTCCACGTCCCGACTACGCCTCACGATATGGTAAGAATGTATCTCCCAGTTGTTGACATAAGCATTAATGAACTGCTTATGCATGTACTGCCTGTGAATGTGTTATGCATGCATGCTTATGAATGTGTTATGAAGTCTTACTGTAGGTGCCCTTCAAGTGCTAATGGTACAATCTATGCTCTTCCCTTAGTCATGTGGAGGCAGTTGATCAAGAAGAACGGAGGACAGGTGACGGCTGCCCTGGACCTGAGCTCCTTGGCCAAGATCTCTGATGGCTACACGCAGGGTCATATGGTGCAGGTGGTGCGCAGCATACTGACGGAGCGCCGCGTCCAGCAGCTGGCCAAGAGACCCCTGAGCGCCGCCGAGTTTGTGGCCCCGCTGGCCAAGATCGACCCTGTGTTTCAGGACGAGGAGGAGGCCCTGAAGGTAAATTATGACATTTTTTTTTTAATCTTAGTTTGTTGATGCTGAATGCATTTTCTTTACATGAAAGGTGTTTGACATAAAGTCTTCGATGATGAACATGTGTTTGCAGAATTGGTATGCTAAAACTCCTCTGGGTAAGAAGCGAGCCAAAGCTGCCTCAGGAAAGGAGGGAGAGGAGGAGGCACCGACAAAGGGAGGCAAAGATGCCAAGAAGAAAGGGAAGAAGTAAATCGATCAACGTCTTACCTTGACTGAACGCAACACTGGAAGAAAAACTGAGGTGGACACCAATAACATTTGCGCACCAGTTTCCTTGAAGTTGTTGTATTTTAAATTAATCTGCATAATTTATTTCATTTTCTCTTCATGCACTGTCATTTTCTGTTCATGAATATGTCACATGGTCCAATCTGCTATTGGAGGGTTGCTTAAAGCAGAAAGTCAGGGGCATCCTGTAGTGGGTAGTGATATTTGACATGTGTATATACAGTATATACAGTATGATATTATAAATACCTCACATGCAACTCAGTAACACTAAGTAATTAGCCTATTCAAATGTTTATCTGACTCCATAAAGAGGATTTAACAATATGCAAGAACACTATAGTAGAGTTACAAATAGGCAGTCAAGAAATGTCTGAGAATGGAATTCTAAGTACTATCAGGTTACAGGTAAGACCCAAATGCAGACTGTGTTGAAGTAACAATCTTTATTAGAGCAACAGGGGCGGGCAAACGACAGGTCAAGGTAGGCAGGGGTCGATAATCCAGAGTAGTGGGCAACAGTACAGGACAGCAGGCAGGCTCAGGGTCAGGGGCAGGCAGAGATGTCAGGCAGGCGGGCTAAGAGTCAGGACAGGCAAGGGTCAAAACCAAGAGCAAGAAAAAGAGAGACTAGGGAAAAGCAGGAGCGGAGACAAAATGCTGGTTGACTAGACAAACAAGATGAACTGGCAACAGACAAACAGAGAACACAGGTATAAGTATCCAGGGGATAATGGGGAAGATGGGCGACACAGGACAGGTGAAACAGATCAAGGTGTGACAAATACAGGTGTATTTAATTACTTTGTAACATGAATGGATTCACATACAAGGTATAAAGCAAGGCAATACTGACATTAACAAAGCATTATTCTAAGCATGATCAGAGAGAGAAAGGGAAATCAATAAGATGGTGCCGGAGGAGAGGGCTGCTGTTTAACGTGCTCCTAACCTATTGTGCTATTCTGTGTGTTTTTTCACATTATTTGTAACTTATTTTGTACATAATGTTTCTTCCACCGTCTCTTATATCCGAAACGAGCTTCTGGATATCAGGACAGTGATTACTCACCTCGTACTGGACAAAGATTTTTTCTTTAATGGGTCGAACGTGAAGGTTTACTTCAGACACTCGACAAGGCCCAAATCCCCGTCATTCGCATGAAGAAGAGACGGCGAAACCAGAGACATAGGTCGGGGTGCCTTGTAAGGATCCGACGGCGAGTGAGTAATCCGCCTTTACCATCAGTCCTATTAGCCAAGTGCAATCATTGGATAATAAAATGGTCGAGCACCGATCAAGACTATCCTACTGTAAGAATTATTTGAAGATAAATACACAATGCAGAGGACGAGAGGACTAGAATTAACGATCAATGGAAATAGTGATTTTTCTGAAATAGGAAATTATTGATCAATGGGTCAGAGACATGAGGAATTTGTCTCGGCATCGAGGCTGAAGTAGGATACTTGTTATTTGGCCATTGGCCCAGTTTGATTGCAAGGAATTCTAATTGGGCAACCACAGGCTAGGGCTGGGTTATAAAACTACATCTTGTGACCTTTGTTCTGTGGAGAGGATCACAGGAGAGAATCACTGAGGACAGGGGAGCATGAACATCTACCATCTACCTCCCCGCATGATTTGTTCTCTGAATACACCTATTTTCATCCTCCTGGCTTGCTTTGGGGTCTGTGTTATTGAAGAATAACATCAACTGCTAACACTATCAACGGGACATTAAAAACTGTAATATCTTATGTTTCACAGAGTCGTGGCTGAACGATGACATAGATAGCATACAGCTGGCTGGGTTTTCGGTGCATCAGCAAGATTGAACAGCTGCCTCCAGTAAGACAAGGAGTGGCAGTCTGTGTCTATTTGTAAATAACAGCTCGTGCACGAAATGTAACATAAAGGAAGTCTCAAGGTTTTGCTCGCCTCGGGTAGAGTAAGCAAGCAACACTGAAGCATGCATGAGAGCAGCAGCTGTTCCGGACGACTGTGTGATCACACTCTCCGTAGCCGATGTGAGTAAGACCTTTAAACTGGTCAACTTTCACAAGGCCGCTGGGCCAGACGGATTACCAAGACTTGTACTCCGAGTATTTCCTGACCAACTGGCAAGTGTCTTCACTGACATTTTCAACCTGTCTATCAGACCTCAGGATAAGATCCAGATGCAGAGGAGACAGAGGGCTGTGAGACAAAGGTTTAATTCTTAATACATGAAAAGTGGGATGTCTACGGAGGGTGCAGAGCAACAGAAGACGACCAGCAGAGGGGTTAAGAATCTTAGAGATGGGAAAGGGCCGATAAAATGGGGGAAAGTTTCCGGTACTCCAACTGGAGGGGCAGATCCCGAGTGGACAGCCATATCCTCTCGCTCAGGCTAGAGTGGGGGCTGATAACCCATCGAACACTCAAAAGGTGAGAGACCAGTGGCTGAGCAGGGAAGGGTGTTTTGCGGGCTTATTCCACCCAAACGAGTTGCTGGCTCCAGGTGGTGGGGTTGGCGGAGACGAGGCAGAGAAGAGTCGTCTGATTTGGCATGGGTCCTCAGATCCTCAAAAAGTTCTACAGCTGCACCATCGAGAGCATCCTGACTGGTTGCATCACCGCCATACGCAGAGGGTAGTGCGTACGGCCCAGTACATCACTGGGGCCAAGCTTCCTGCCACCCAGGACCTCTATACCAGGCGGTGTCAGAGGAAGGCCCTAAAAATTGCCAAAAACTCCAGCCACCCCAGTCATTTTCTCTGCTTTCGCACTGCAAGCGGTACCGGAGTGCCAAGTCTAGGTCCAAAAGGCTTCTAAACAGCTTCTACCCCCAAGTCATAAGACTCCTGAACAGCTAATCAAATGGCTACCTGGACTATTTACATTGTTTCCCCCCCACCCCCATTTTTACACTGCTGCTACTCTCTGGTTATTATCTATGCATAGTCACTTTACCTTTACCTACATATTACCTCAATTACCTCGACTAACATGTGCCCCTGCACATTGACTCTGTATCGGCACCTCCTCTATATAGCCTCGATACTGTTATTTTATTGTTGCTCTTTTATTTGTTATTTTTCAAAAAAAAAAATTTTTTTACTTCAGTTTATTTTTGAAAAATACTTTATTAACACGTACCTTTCTTAAAACTGCAATGTTGGTTAAGGGCTTGTAAGTAAGCATTTCACTGTAAGGTATTTGGCGCATGTGACAAATATTTTATTTATTTATTTTATTTAAAAGTATAGCCTGAAAGGCCATGCCACAAAAGTTCAGAGAAAGAGAAAGAGAGAGAGAGAGAGAGTATCTCACCACAGCAGTTCAGGAACAACAATGATAAATAACAATGAATCTAAGACCCTTTTATAAGCATCTGAGTTGTTCGGTTTCAAAATATAAGTTGTTGATCAATAGTATTACTGTAAAGTTAACCTCCAATCAAGTATCAGACCTACAATGCATTTGGAAAGTATTCAGACTCATTTTTCCAAATTCTGTTACGTTACAGCCTTATTCTAAAATTGATTAAGTTAATAATTTTCCTCATTACCCTACACACAACACCCCAGAAATTTTGCTTAGGTCCATCCTGTTACCATTGATCATCCTTGAGATGTTTCTACAACTTGATTGGAGTCCACCTGTGGTAAATTCAATTGATTGGATATGATTTGGAAAGGCACACACCTGTATATATAAGGTCCCACAGTTGACAGTGCATGGCAGAGCAAAAACCAAGCCATGAGGTCGAAGGAATTGTCCGTAGAGCTCCGAGACAGGATTGTGTCGAGGCACAGATCTGGGGAAGGGTACCAAAACATTTCAGCAGCATTGAATGTCCCCAAGAACACAGTGGCCTCCATCATTCTTAAATGGAAGAAGTTTGGAACTACCAAGACTCTTCCTAGAGGTGGCCGCCTGGCCAAACTGAGCAATTGGGGGAGAAGGGCCTTGGTCAGGGAGGTGACCAAGAACCCGATGGTCACTGACAGAACTCCAGTGTTCCTTTGTGGAGATGGGAGAACCTTCCAGAAGGACAACCATCTCTGCAGCAATCCACCAATCAGGCCTTTATGGTAGAATGACCAGACGGAAGCGTCACGTCTGGAGGAAACCTGGCACCATCCCTACGGTGAAGCATGGTGGTGGCAGCATCATGTTGTGGGGGTGTTATTTAGCGACAGGGACTGGGAGACTAGTCAGGATCGAGGGAAAGATGAACAGAGCAAAGTACAGAGAGTTCCTTGATGAAAACTTGCTCCAGAGTGCTCTAGACCTCAGACTGGTGCGAAGGTTCACCTTCCAATAGGTCAACAACCCTAAGCACAAAGCCAAGACATCACAGGAGTGGCTTTGGGACAAGTCTCTGAATGTCCTTGAGTGTCCCAGCCAGAGCCCAGACTTGAAACCGATCGAACATCTGGAGAGACCTGTTGTGCAGCTCCCCATCCAACCTGACAGATCTTGAGAGGATCTGCAGAGAAGAATGGGAGAAACTCCCCAAATACAGGTATGCCAAGCTTGTAGTGTCATACCCAAGAAGACTCAAGGCTGTAATCGCTGCCAAAGGTGCTTCAACAAAGTACTGAGTAAAGGGTATGGATATTTAAGTACATGTGATATTTCCTTTTTTTTGTTTATATACATTTGCAAACATTTCTAAAAGTCTGCTTTTGCTTTGTCATTATGGTGTATGGTGTGTAGATTGATGAGGGGCGAAAACAATTTAATACATTTTAGAATAAGGCTGTAACGTAACAAAATGTGGAAAAAGTAAACGGGCCTGCATACTTTCCGAATGCACTGTACGTGATGTAACCTCTGCTTCTCAGAGGTGAGACAATTGGGGTTAGAGCGATAATACAGAGAATCTGAATTCCTAAGACAACACAGGAAATTCTTGCATACAGTTGATAAGAAGAGTCATTTCGGGGGCTGCCCTACGTAATATTGTGTGTAGATGGGTGAGAAAAAATCATCTATTTAATACATTTTGAATTCAGGCGGTAACACAAGAAAATGTGGAATAAGTCAAGGGGTATGAATGCTTTCTGAATGGTCTGTATATACCTATTTATATTTCTTCTTACATTTTCCTATAATAACAACACTAATGTCACATTCAGGAGCAGAAGTTGTGTTTCTATTTACAGGTGACGGTGAGGTCCACGAATGCTATTGATAATATTTAGATATACAGAAATAGATGTACAAAGTGGTCAATAAACTTAAATGAAAAAGAAATGCCTAGGAGCAGGCAAAACTGTATATACCAGTTGAGGCTGCTGAGGGGAGGACTGCTCATAATAATGGCTGGAACAGAGCGAATGGAATGGCATCAACCACATGGAAACCATGTGTTTGAACTTGTTGATACCTTTCCACCTATTCTACTCCAGCATGCCCATCCTCCCCAATTAAGGTGCAACCAACTTCCTGTGGTCTATACCATAAAGACCAGGTAGCGGTGTATCAGGCTCTCATCAGCCTTCCCTCACAATTACCAAAACGAATCCATCAAGAAGCCCAAAAACAGAATAATACGTCATATACAGTTGAAGTCGGAAGTTTACGTACACTTAGGTTGGAGTCATTAAAACTCGTTTTTCAATCACTCCACAAATTTCTTGTTAACAAACTAGTTTTGGCAAGTCGGTTAGGCTAGTCATTTTTCCAACAATTGTTTACAGACGGATTATTTCACTTATAATTCACTATCACAATTTCAGTGTGTCAGAAGTTTACACACACTAAGTTGACTGTGCCTTTAAACAGCTTGGAAAATTCCAGAAAATTATGTCATGGCTTTAGAAGCTTCTGTTAGGCTAATTGTCATAATTTGAGTCATTTGGAGGTGTACCTGTGGATGTATTTCAAGGCCTACCTTCAAACTCAGTGCCTCTTTGCTTGACATCAAGGGAAAATCAAAAGAAATCAGACAAGACCTCAGAAAAAAAATTGTAGACCTCCACAAGTCTGGTTCATCCTTGCGAGCAATTTCCAAACGCCTGAACGTACCATGTTCATCTGTACAAACAATAGTACGCAAGTATAAACACCATGGGACCACGCAGCCGTCACACTGCTCAGGAAGGAGACGCATTCTGTCTCCTAGAAATGAACGGACTTTGGTGCGAAAAGTGCAAATCAATTCCAGAACAACAGCAAAGGACCCTGTGAAGATGCTGGAAGAAACAGGTACAAAATTATGTATATTCACAGTAAAACGAGTCCTATATCGACATAACCTGAAAGGCCACTCAGCAAGGAAGAAGCCACTGCTCCAAAACCACCGTAAGAAAGCCAGACTACGGTTTGCACCTGCACATGGGGACAAAGATCATACTTTTTGGATAAATGTCCTCTGGTCTGATGAAACAAAAATAGAACTGTTTGGCCATAATGACCATCGTTATGTTTGTAGGAAAAATGGGGAGGCTTGCAAGCCGAAGAACACCATCCCAACCGTGAAACACGGGGGTGGCAGCATCATGTTGTGGGGGTGCTTTGCTGCAGGAGGGACTAGTGCACTTCACAAAATAGATGGCATCATGGGGACGTAAAATTATGTGGATATATTGAAGCAACATCTCAAGACATCAGTCAGGAAGTTAAAGCTTGGTCGCAAATGGGTCTTCCAAATGGACAATGACCCCAAGCATACTTCCAAAGTCGTGGCAAAATGGCTTAAGGACAACAAAGTCAAGGTATTGGAGTGGCCATCACAAAGTCCTGACCTCAATTCTATAGAAAGTTTGTGGGCAGAACTGAAAAAGCGTGTGCGAGCAAGGAGGCCTACAAACCGGACTCAGTTACACCAGCTCTGTCAGGAGGATTGGGCCAATATTCACCCAACTTATTGTGGGAAGCTTGTGGAAGGCTATCTGAAACATTTGACCCAAGTTAAACATTTTAAAGGCAATGCTACCAAATACTAATTGAGTGTATGTAAACTTCTGACCCACTGGGAATGGGATGAAAGAAATAAAAGCTGAAATAAATCATTCTCTCTACTATTATTCTGACATTTTACATTCTTAAAATAAAGGGATGATCCCAACTGACCTCAGACAGGGAACTTTTACTAGGATTAAATGTCAGGAACTGTGAAAAACTGAGTTTGAATGTATTTGGCTAAGGTGTATGTAAACGTCCGACTTCAACTGTAGATTTCGAAAATATGTATTTTACTTGGGGAAACAACGTCAAAGATTTTCAGCAAATAGTCTGACAATTGGCAATACATTTTTAAAGATTAGTCAAATGTTTTTTAAGATTAGTCTACTTTTTATTAACACAGTTAATTCCAGTTATGCAGAGTTGTATCTCTTATCAATGCTATTAAATCTAAAGCTAACCAGATTGTGGTGCATCTTGATCCTTCCTGTCTCCTTATTGCCACAGTTTATTTTTTCCTTGTCACTGCATCCTTTGGAAATCTGTTGTAACATATGGAAAGAGCATAGCCGCAGGGCTGCCAACTTTTAAAGAAAGCTTGGAGTGAGATTTTCTATGTGAATTTCATTGCCCCCCTAGCACAATCCCTAGAAGGGGGACTAGGATAGTTGTACTGTTTTAAAGCTCATTTCCTGCAATTTTACGTATTTTGACATGGCTTAGGCCTATGACCAGGCCTAAGCCATGTATGCTAGTATACTATTATTTTTTTCTACATTTTTAGGTGGTTTGACACTTCATTCAGACTGTAATGAAATGAGATAGGGAGACAGACAAATGCTAGAAACAGTGGGAAGGTTGGAATTAGGGATGATCCCTGTTCTCAGGTAGAAAGTTGTATGTGAAAGTTGGTGTAACCACTACAGCAAGACTCTGCATAGGATTTTTATGATATTAATGGTTGATGGCAGAGGGTAACCAAATCAGAAATTGCAGTCTCCTTGTCCAAAGGCTGCTTTCAAGGTAAGGACATAAACATTTTGGGAATTTGGGTGAATTATCTCTTAAAAATAAGTCTGGAAGAAAATCCTGCTTGCTCTCCAGGAGGGTTGGCCACCCCTGATTTTTGTACTGGGTGTTTGAAAGTGTTATTGTTCTAACAATTTATTTCTCAGAAACACCCAACCTTCAAGAAAAATCTGAATATCAACATTCAGATGGTTTATGCCTACTAGTTGAAGATCCTTGCCATCATCTTACTCTACATAGACAAAATATGATGCCTTTATGAGTTGTGAGTCCCCCTACCATCTCTGCTTAGCATGTGCACAATACTAAAATGTCAACAATTTGATTTGATTCCTGGAGCATTTCAAATCCAATGCTTGTTTGTATGACATTCAAAATTCTCTGTGAATGGCTGCAAAAATACAGAGCTTCATTCATTTTCAAAAACACAAGTAGGCATATCAGATTTCAAATATGTGATTACACTGGCAAAATTGGGAAGAAGTGGAATAATAAAATACATTCAGGGAATAACAGTAGTATTCTTGCTGACAAGCACAGTAATTACCCTATATTTTAGCCCATTGTTAAGAATGAGAATTGTTCCACTGATCAGACCTAATAAACTACATGAATAAAAAGATTTCTTGAAGACAAGATGACATAAATTTGCCCCTACACCCTAACTAGCCAAATTATTCTTATATGTACACTACCGTTCAAACGTTTGGGGTCACTTAGAAATGTCCTTGTTTTTGAACAAAAACCTTATTTTTTTTGTCCATTAAAATAACATCAAATTGATCAGAAAGACAGTGTAGAGGGCCTCCCGGGTGGCGCAGTGGTCTAGGGCACTGCATCGCAGTGCTAACTGCGCCACCAGAGTCTCTGGGTTCGCGCCCAGGCTCTGTCGCAGCCGGCCGCGACCGGGAGGTCCGTGGGGCGACGCACAATTGGCATAGCGTCGTCCGGGGTAGGGAGGGTTTGGCCGGTAGGGATATCCTTGTCTCATCGCGCTCCAGCGACTCCTGTGGCGGGCCGGGCGCAGTGCCCGCCAACCAAGGGGGCCAGGTACACGGTGTTTCCTCCGACACATTGGTGCGGCTGGCTTCCGGGTTGGAGGCGCGCTGTGTTAAGAAGCAGTACGGCTGGTTGGGTTGTGCTTCGGAGGACGCATGGCTTTCGATCTTCGTCTCTCCTGAGCCCGTACGGGAGTTGTAGCGAGGAGACAAGGTAGTAATTACTAGCGATTGGATACCACGAAAATTGGGGAGAAAATGGGATAAAAAAACTTTAAAAAAAAATAAAAATAAAAAAAGAAAGACAGTGTAGACATTGTTAATGTTGTAAATGACTATTATAGCTGGAAACGGCTGATTTTTAATGGAATATCTACACAGGCGTACAGAGGCCTATTATCAGCAACCATCACTCCTGTGTTCCAATTGCACGTTGTGTTAGCTAATCCAAGTTTATCATTTAAAAAGGTTAATTGATCATTAGAAAACAATTTTGCAATTATGTTAGCACAGCTGAAAACGGTTGTGCTGATTAAAGAAGCAATAAAACTGGCCTTCTTTAGACTAGTTGAGTATCTGGAGCATCAGCATTTGTGGGTTCGATTACAGGCTCAAAATGTCCAGAAACAAATAACTTTGTTCTGAAACTCATCAGTCTATTCTTGTTCTGAGAAATGAAGGCTATTCCATGCGAGAAATTGCCAAGAAACTGAAGATCTCATTCAACGCTGTGTACTACTCCCTTGACAGAACAGCGCAGAACAACAGAACAAATGTCATTTCCATCACATCATTAAACATCCATTTTAGTTGAAAATTAAAAATAAAAGAAAAATTATAACACATTTCTTATACATTTGTACATTAACTTGCATTGAATATTATTTTAAGTGCTTTTTAAGGTTTTCCTAAAATGAATAATTCAACACAACGCCTGAATGAATAAACTTGCCTTTGTGACAGCTGAAAACATTTATCATAAAAAAATATATTTCTACCCAACCTTTTTGTGAGATTATGATAAGAACCATATGATTTCCCTATCTAAAACAAATCAATCAATGTAAATTACACATAATATACCTAAAAATATGGGTGTGGTGGAAATGACAAGGTGTGGTGGAAATGACAACCATGTAAAGAAAACTTACGAAAACAATATTTTATTGCAAACATTTTGAACCACAACAATTGTAGAACATTTAATCAATTTAAGAAAAAGTGAGATTCCAAAAGTGGGCAGAGATCAAGGAAGTAGGCCAGTGTTTTTGAGAGATGAGCCCAGATTGCAGAGGGGGTCATCCACATAGAAGAGCTCAGTGTGCAAAGTGAAACGGTATCATTTGTGGTACGTCCAACACAGGTGTGGAGGGTCACCTGCTTGTGAGAATCACCAACGTGAACTGCCTGGATTTTACTGGTGTATTTACACAGATAGTTCTCTGAGTGGCACAACTTTGGTTTTAAAAGTAATAATTATTATCATTTGTTTTATCCGTCCGGATAAACACTTCAAAACAGCCTACCCGACCGCTCGGAGGTGTATGCATGGTTCTAAAGCACACTGTTGCCTCATTTTGTATCACATTCAAGTGATAAAACTGGAGGGGACAAAAATGCAGTGAAAGTTGCACCCCTGAGTTCTCTGCAAAGTCAATATGCACGAGGATCTCTTTCCGCAGATTCTCTTAGTTTGGAGTATTGGTGTGGAATGTTGTACATGTTTCCCCAACTTCTCTTTCAACCCTTTGGAGAAGTCCTCCAGTAGAATGTGCAGTGTGCCACACAAATGTCAAATGTTCAGTGATCTTCTCCATGTTTCCCTCTTTGTTTTTCCTTCTCTCTCTTCAGCTTTGTTTAACCACTCAAACCATCATGTCTGCTCACCAGCATCATAGTCAGATGTTTTAAGCTCTTTGGTTTGGCAAAGGGAGCACTCTCTATACATGCACTCTTTCTTCAGGTTCTCACAGCACAAAGACTCAATAAGGTTGTCATTGTTGCTGCAGCGGATCACTTTGTGATGCGGTAGTTTGTCCGCCATGTACTGGAGGTTGGCATGGGTTTTGCAGAGACATGTGTCCCTATCCTGGACTGTTGGCTTGACAACCCAAAAAGACGTATTTGAATGAATTCATAGGGCATTTTAATCTCTGAATAGTCCCTCTTAAAATCCTGAATTGTGCCATTCAAGAAGCACTTCTGCTTTTTTCCCACCGTTTCCTCGTTAGTGTCCTTTTTCCAAGTATTGATTTTCCTCTTCTGTGGCTGTGCTAATTATGTTACACTGCTTTTTCCTGGAGTATTGACGACTTGTTGGCCTGTTTTCATTTGGCCTCAATGCTTTTGCTGAAAATCCAAATTCTCTGTTTGTGGCTTTGACCAGGCCATACTTTCTCAGGATGTTGCCTCTGAGCATTTTTGAAGCCACTTGTTTGTCCTTGGCACTGCACATGTTTTTTATACTTTTGTTTTAACTCTGCAATGATGGCATTTTGAAACAATAAAATCCTTCTCAAGTTCTTCAGAGTTCCCTTCATTTTCTGTTTTGTCTTTGTGGAATCTTGTCTATCCATTTTCTTCATCAGTTGAGCATTCCTTTTTTTTTGTATTTCTCAGTTTTCCGTTAATCTTTTTCAAATTTGACATTTGTCATGCAAAGATCGCTATGTTTTTGAGTGACCTCTTCCAACCTTTTTCCTTCCAGCAAGTATTAGACTTCTCATTCCTGTTGCAGATTGTTACGGACACTTCTTGGAGGAGGGGGGGGGGGGAACGCAACACCCTGCTACACTCAACTCCCCGTGGAGTGAAAGAGGTATGTGACTGTAGGTGCGGGTAAGGATGACAGAGGCAGAGAATATTACCGTTAACAGGGAATTTATTCTTCCTTCACACGGTAATTTGGGGTAAAGGGGCTGGATGGAAACAAAGAAAATAAAGTAAGAGTTAAAAAGCCCCCTCTCCTACCTTACCGACCTATCCACTACTTATTCTTAACGCCACCTGGCGAGCTAACCAAAATACAGGGGGTGGTCCGCCCAGGTCTTACCTAGTGTGCATAGACAGAGTACATACTACGGGTATATGTATGCCCGCAGGCCTCTTGCCTAAACACTCCCAAGGTGCCTTCCCCTTCCCCCCTGCGAACAAAAACAGAATAATTACTAACATAAAGTGAGCAATTTCAATAATCAAAAACACAGTCCTTTTGACATACACATACCTCTGCAGGACCAGCTACAAAATACTTTACATCAAATTATACAGACCCACAACAATACAAAGAAGCTCTCTCTTCCTCAAAGGAACACTGGCTTTTCAAGCTGCAGAAGGAGTTTGTAATTGAAAACAGCTGTTTCCCCTGACGAGAGGGAGAGTTCAGAGCCCCAGTCGTCGATGGGGCCGACCAATCAGCTGCTTAGAATCCAGGAAGCCATTTCTTGAAATACACACATACAAAACCAAAACAACACAAAAACTGGGGAACATAACACAGATGATGAGGAAGGGGTATCAGGGCATGCATCAGGGCAGGTAAGTTAGGGGCAGGTATGATGGCCTCATGTTCTGGCTGCAGGTCATCTGGTGACTGAGGTGGTGTGTTGCCCAGGGTGTGCATCAGGGGCAGGTAAGTTAGGGGCAGGTATGATGGCCTCATGTTCTGGCTGCAAGTCATCTGGTGACTGAGGTGATGTGTTGCCTGATAGGTAGGTCTCCATTGCAACTGTTCTCTTTAAAGTCTGTCATCTATTCTGTTGGTTGCATTTCCATTTGCCATCTCTTGCTTCTTTGTTCTCGCTTTGTAAGCTTAAAGATGGATATCACTTCACCCTTCTCTTTTTTCTTTCAGCATCTCTCCCTGTCTTTTTGCAGATGTTCCTGGTATCGTATAGGATAATTTTTTATTTTGTGTCTATGTGTCTGTGACCTCTGTGCTGTTTTATGTGGCATCTTCTAAGAACAATTCCAATTGTGCACACCTTGGAGCATTTTCTAGATGAAAGTAATTTAAAACATGATTTAAATAAGCCTACATTTAAAAAAAAAAAAAAAAGTAAAAAATAGATTTTTGTCATTTCCACCACGTTCTGTCATTTCCATCACAGTTAAGTTTGTGATAGAAATGACAGACTGCTTAGCATGTTTGGAGAAAAATGACAGACTGCTTAGCATGCTTTGGCCAGTATTATAGCTAGCATATGGTTTACACTAAATACATCAAATATATATAAAAAATCAAAATTCTGACACAAATTATAGAAATTGTTGGCTGTTTGGAAATGACTGTCTAAAATATTCTCCACACAAGCAATATTTACCTCGTTTTTCTTCAACTTCTGGACATCACATCTGGAACAACTGTCCTCTGCAGCCATGTGCTTCAGTGTCACAATACGTTTCCATCATAAATAAGTTAACATTCTCTTGACAAAACATTTTTAATGAGGAATTTGCCCTCAGTGGTGGAAATGACACCACTACCAAAGGACAGGTGTATTTTGTGTAAATAACAATATAAAGGGCATACTCACAATAAATATTGATATACACATAATGTGTCATTATTAATGTTTTCTCAAAGAAAAACATAGAAGCTAAAAAGTCTGGGTCAGGGACAAGGGCAGAACAGTGAATTTGAGGTATAAAATGCACCTGAAAAGTATCTAAAATACTTGATTGAGAGGTGTTGAAAAAAAATGGGGTGATTATAGTGTGAACTTAATAAAATATATTTTTTTATAAAATCCCCAAAATTTACCCTGAGGACATAGAAGTTCCCGTAGTCGCAGAATTACCCATTATTATCTTCTATTTTGCCAAAAAGCCTATGTCGATATAGGCCTCAAATTAAAAACAAAACAATCTGTTCAATTAGTTGACGATATAACACATTGGCCTCTCGTCTTATAAATTCCTTGCAGAGTATCAGATATCACAAAGACTGGGTGTTTTACATCGCTGAATCACATAACAGCTCACATCAAGCCCAATCTTATTGGGCAACCATAAACGCAACCTGACTGTAAAAAAAGACGGGTTGGTATGCAATTAATAGCCTATCAATTCTCATAAAAAGTCTGAAAATATAGGACAAATAAGTCTGGAGACCCGAAGAGTCGACCTGACGTTCATATTTCTAGTTGAAACTTTTCCCTGACATTTCTTCACAATAAGATATTGAGCTGGCCTTCCGACATCCTAACTGACTCTAACCAGGAATGCAGCATAATTGTAGTGTCCTGCACGCCATGGGCGTTACATTTCTTTCATGTTAAATGAGTGCAGTTGATACATTGTATAACAAATTTTGCTTCACCCAAGTGTAGCACATTTTGTAAGCATAGGTGGCAGGAAACGAGACTAGGCCAACTAGGCTACATTCTGTTGATTTGACTCTTCGGTACAAAATGATGATGGCAAAGGTGAAAGGAAAGAGGGGGGCGGGAGTAGACGTGACAGAAAGCCTTAAGATAATTAATCCACTTGTTTAGAGAAGTAATTTTTTGGTAATATGTTGGATGAGTGTGTTACGCTTTTATGGTTATAAATGTGTGAAACCCTGTGCCATATACTTTAAAAAAAAAGCCCCTTTAAAAAAAAAAAAACATTTAATGAAATAACAAAAAAGTGTAAACTGTAGGCATTTATTTGCCTTCATAGTTAATTTGCCTAAGCATGACCTTCATCCAAGTAAAAACATTTTTCCAAACGTTGCTTTTTTTTGTGTCAGCAATTAGACATTGTTCTTATCCCCAAGTACCTTACAGGAGATGCCAAACGGGAGGACTTCTATAAAATATCTTAAATGACCGATCTGCTGAAGTTGGTTACTTAACTAGCCAAGCTAGCTACCTTTAGCGACCTAGCTATTGTTCTTGTTTTGAGGCCCTCGAGACTTCTATCCTGGCTGCTTTTTGTGGAGCTGTTGTGGCATAGTTATAAAGTATTTTGGACATGGTCCAATTTCGTTGTTATGCCAGTTATTCTCCTGTTGCTTGGCCGAACTGTTGTGTGCGTGTGTGGTGTTGGATTCGGTCCTAATCATTGCCCTGTTGATGCCCAGGCTAGAATAACACATTCATTGAATAGCCTAAGTAATTGTTGACTGCATCAGCTGACGCTTGCTTGTTGTAGCGTCTTAGCATTCATCTTCGAAAATGGAAGACCTTGTTTGTAGCAGGTGGTGATAGACATGTACTTGTAACAAATGAGTTAGTAAGTCAGCCAACATTGAACGTAAGGGTACAAGGTAAACCACGTAGCTAATGTTACCTTGTGCGTAGCACACGTTAGCTAGCTATCTAGCCGTACAGCAAAGGGAGAGGAGAAAGTGGAGTACTGGTAGCCCATTTCTAGATCTGTAGCCACGTCAACAACTGTCCAACAGTAGCCACGAGGGCATCCCCCCCTCAGTGCGCAGTTGTCAGCTACAAGGCCATACATAGAGGTGTGAAGACTGTGTGTTCCACTCACTCCGGTCAAGGGCATCTAATACAAGGAGGGGATTTCAGCGGCAGATAGTGCAGCTCCCAGTTATTCCAGTAGGGCTGAGGCTGGTCTAGGATGAAGCTCAGACGTCGTCCAGACTCCTTAGTGACCAGTGGACAGCTTTGGGCTCTGGTCCAGGGTGTTAGTGCACGTTCCCCCACTAACTCCCCCAAAATACCATGGCTAAACAGCACCTAGCCTTGAGAGTTGGGGTAATATATTTTTCTTTTAACTTGGCCATAAACCACTCTGGAACTACTAAATCCCCAACTACCTGTGTTACGTTCACTGCGCTTACAACCCTAAAACTAGGCAGTGACATGTTTGAACTGAGCTGTGAGTAGATTTATGGGTCTTGGATTCCCTGTTAAGACGGCTGTCATGGGAGTGAGGAGAATCTGAACCAAAGAAAATGTGAGACCCATAGAGAGCGGGTTCCAAACGTGGACTCAGAGGCTTAGGTGAAGTGTTCAGCTGTTTTGTCGAGTTCTAAATTCACTCAGCACATCCTCACATTGCCTTGGTTCCCCTTAGCATCCGGCTATATTTAACTTCTATGCACCATCTATAATATCCTCTGCAAGTGAAGTTACCTCAGGAGCAGCACCTTGAAAATGATCTGTTCTAGAGATGGCAAAGTATTTCCCTTTTTCACCTGATGTCTTTCTGACCTGACCTTTTTAGCAAACTGTTAGCCAGTATATACAGTAGATCCCCCTCCCTTCAATATGTCACTCTTTATAGGGACATGGTAGCCTTTTTCTCTATCACTACAGATTGAAAGAGACCAATATCTCCCACAATTCTTTTGATCGTTTTATCAGAAAATTGAAAGATCTGAGCAGTGAGAGTACTGCATCAGAAATCACTGCCTGCCTCTACTCTCTGATCCACACAGTTAAGTTGGGAAATGGGCTGTTTTCCTACAGCAGCAGGATGGCATGGAAATTATCCTGTCACTAGAGATTCACTGGACTTAGTGGGGCTCTGGGACATATGGTTCTGTCCGTCAAAGTGAGGAAGAAAACGGTACTGAAGAGATGGTGCCTGCTTTGTGTAGACGTCTGGACCTGTTTAGGCTAGGAAACCCCACAGATAAATACCACATGGATTGTCAAACTTATAAATGTTATTTGGACATGTTTGCCTTGCCTGCTAGTGGTGGGATGAGCTAGGTGTGTGATGGAGGAGTGAGGGCTGGGCTCATCAAGCTGTTTGGCATCTAAGTACAGTGCCTTGATTTATTCCACATTTTATTGTTAGACTGAATTCAAAATTGATTAAATCTTTTTTTTTTCTCACACCCCATAATGACAAAGTGAAATCATGTTTTTAGAAATCTCTGCAAATCTATTGAAATTTAAATACAGAAATATCTATTTTACATAAGCATTCACATCCCTGAATCAGTACATTTTAGAATCACCTTTGGCAGCAATTACAGCTGTGAGTCTTTCTGGGTAAGTCTCTAAGAGCTTCGCACAGTTGGATTGTACAATATTTACCTATTATTCTTAAATAAATTCTTCAAAATCTGTCAAATTGGTTGTTCATCATTGCTAGACAACCATTTTCAGGTCTTGCCATAGATTTTCAAGCAGATTTAAGTCAAAACTGTAACTCGGCCACTCAGAAACATTCACTGTCTTCCTAAAAGCAACTCCAGTGTAGATTTTTAAAAATGTAACTAGGCAAGTCAGTTAAGAACAAATTATTATTTACAATGACAGCCTACCCCGGCCAAACCCTCCCCTAACCCGATGACGCTCGGCCATTGTGCTCCGCCCTATGGGACTCCCGATCATGACCGGTTGTGATACAGCCCAGGATCGAACCCTGGTCTATAGTGACTGCGATGCAGTGCCTTAGACCGCTGTGCCACTCAGAATCCCAAAGATAAATGTGGCCTGGTTTAGGGTATTGTTCTGCTGAAAAGTGAACTAATCTCTTACTGTCTGGTGGAAAGCAGACTGAACCAGGTTTTCCTCTAGGATTTTGCCTGTGCTTAGCTCCATTCTGTTTATTTTTTAACGATTACAAGCATACCCATAACGTGATGCAGCCAACACTGTGCTTGAAAATATGAAGAGTGGTACTCAGTAATGTGTTGTATTGGATTTGACCCAAACACAACATTTTTTTGCAGTATTATTTTTGTGCTGTGTTGCAAACAGGATACATGTTTTGGAATATTTGTATTTTGTACAGACTTCCTTCTTTTCACTCTGTCAATTAGGTTAGTATTGTGGAGTAACTACAATGTTGTTGATCCATCCTTAGTTTTCTCCTATCACAGCCATTAAACTCTGTAACTGTTTTAAAGTCAAATCAATAGTCAAATCAAATTTTATTGGTCGCATACACATAATTAGCAGATGTTATTGCGGGTGTAGTGAAATGCTTGTGTTCCTAGCTACAACATAGCAGCAATATCTAATATCTAATACACACAAATGTAAAATAGTTTAAATAAGAAATATAGAAATATTAGGATGAGCAATCAGAGTCTGGAGTATAAATATATATCTCTGCATGGTTTCCTTCCTCTCCGGCAACTGAGTTAGGAAGGACGCCTATATATTTGTCATCTTGAGAGTAATCCAAAGTGTAATTAATAACTTCACCATATTCAATGTCTGCTTTTTTTTACCCATCTACCAATAGGTGCCCCTCTTTGCAGGGGCATTGGAAAACCTCCCTGGTCTTTGTGGTTGACTCTGTGTTTGAAATTCACTGCTCAACTGAGGGACCTTACAGATAATTGTATGTGTGGGGTACAGAGATGAAGTAGTCATTCAAATATCATGGTAAACACTATTATTGCACAAAGAGGGAGTCCATGCAACTTATTAATTGACTTGTTAAGGACATTTTTTACTCCTGAACTTATTTAGGCTTGCCATAACAAATGGGTTGAATACTTTCTGACTCAAGACATTTCAGCTTTTCATTTTCTATTCATTTGTTAATGTTTTGAAAAAGATAATTCCACTTTTACAATATGGGGTATTCTGGGCCAGTGCCCAAAAAATCTCAATTTAATACATTTTAAATTCAGGCTGTAACAACAAAATGTGGAAAAAGTCAAAGGTTGGGAATACTTTCTGAAGGCACTGTAGATGGTATATCTGCGATGCCTGATTCCACTATCACTTTTTAAAAAGTATTTTATGTTTATTACCCTGAGCCATTCATCCCACGATTCAGAGGTCGTTGGGAAGTTTTAACCTAATGTGGTGCTACTGGGCGCGATACAATAGGGCACCAATTCATCCTGTCAACTTTAGCCAATCCTGCTCGCAATGGCAGCAATACACATCACACAGGGGAATGTACTGTAGACCTTAATGCAGGAGGAAAATTGAGCTGATGAATGATAGCCCATTGAAATAAGAGCTTAATATAACTTAATCTCTTGTGACCTTTCAACTGTGACTGCTGTGGCAATTCCCCCATTGGCCCTCCTGGCTTGATCCCTAACCTGTGCCTTTTTGGAGTATGACAGATATGGGTAAGCTATGCAAACACAGCGCGTGATTAAACCACATCAGTCATGGTGTGTGAAAGGCACTGGCAGGAAATGGGTTTGGAGTGAGGAGTGGGTCCCATCTACCAATAGGTGCCCCTCTTTGCAGGGGCATTGGAAAACCTCCCTGGTCTTTGTGGTTGACTCTGTGTTTGAAATTCACTTTATGCAAACACAGCGCGTGATTAAATCACATCAGTCATGGTGTGTGAAAGGCACTGGCAGGAAATGGGTTTGGAGTGAGGAGTGGGTCAAATTTGAATGGCAAAAGTGATCAATGTAATTTAGACTGCAGACTTTAAAAATATGTGTTTTTTTTTTATTTATTTTTTAAATTTTGTCTTTACAGCTTTCTTTGTACGTATACATTTTGCACACCTTTTCCATAAAAGGCACTTCTATGCACAGTAGTTACATAACAAAGTAATTACGTAACAAAGTAGTTACATAACTAATACTTTATGCAAAGTAGTGACATAACAAACCTATCGATGTACCGTTGAGCAAGGCACTTAACCCTAAATTGCTCCAGCGGCGCTGTACTACTATGGCTGACCTTGTAAAACAACACATTTCACTGCGACTAACCGGTGTATGTGACAATTGAGCCATTGATCGTTCATAAATTGCACGTTTTCTACCTGTATTTATTGTCTAGTTGGAGAGTATCTAGTTGGAGAAACAGATGCCTCACAAGTCCTCAACTGGCAGCTTCATTAAATGGTACCCGCAAAACACCAGTCTCAACGTCACCAGTGAAGAGGCGACTCCAGGATGCTGGCCTTCTAGGCAGAGATCCTCTGTCCAGTGTCTGTGTACTTTTGCCCATCTTAATCTTTTTTTTTTTATTGGCCAGTCTGAGATATGGCTTTTTCTTTGCAACTCTGCCTAGAAGGCCAGAATCCCAGAGTCGCCCCTTCAACTGTTGACGTTGAGACTGGTGTTTTTGCGGGTACTATTCAATGAAGTTGCCAGTTGAGGACTTGTGAGGCGTCTGTTTCTCAAACTAGACACTCTAATGTACTTGTCCTCTTGCTCATTTGTGCACCGGGGCCTCCCACTCTTTCTATTCAGGTTAGAGCCAGTTTGCACTGTTCTGTGAAGGGAGTAGTACACAGCATTTTACGAGATCTTCAGTTTCTTGGCAATTTCTCACATGGATTAGCCTTCATTTCTCATAATAAGAATAGACTGACGAGTTCAAGAAGAAAGTTCTTTGTTTCTGGCAATTTCGAGCCTGTAATCGATCCCACAAATGCTGATGCTCTAGATACTCAACTAGTCTAAAGAAGGCCAGCTTTATTGCTGCTTTAATCAGCACAACCGTTTTCAGCTGTGCTAACATAATTGCAAAAGGGTTTTCTAATGATCAATTAGCCTTTTAAAATTATAAACTTGGATTCGCTAACACAACGTGCCATTGGAACACAGGAGTGATGGTTGCTCATAATGGGCCTCTGTATGCCTTTATGTTCCATAAAATTCTGCCGTTTCCAGCTACAATGGTCATTTACAACATTAACAATGTCTACACTATCTTTCTGATCAATTTGATGTTATTTTAATAGACAGAAAATGTGCTTTTCTTTCAAAAACAAGGACATTTCTAAGTGACCCCAAACTTTTGAGCGCATATATTTTATTGGTCAAATATTTGGGGAAGCCTGGCTTCCCTTGGCATCCATGACTACAAACCACTGCAAAGATTGCTAAAGTGTGACTGCCCTTGTGTTTCTTGGCCAGTTATATCATTTTGTTCACACACTAGGTTGTTTTTGTCACGTTCGTCGTAAGAATTATCGGACCAAGGTGCAGCGTAATATGGTTTCCACATGTTTATTAACGGAAACGGACAAAAACAATAAAGAATGACCGAAACGTGAAGACAAAGAAGTGCTCACAGGCAACTACACATAAACAAGATCCCACAAACACAGGTGGGAAAAATAACTACTTAAATATGATCCCCAATTAGAGACAACGATTACCAGCTGCCTCTAATTGGGAATCATACAAAACATCAACATAGAAAAAGAAACTAGAACACAACATAGACATAGATATACTAGATCACCCCCTAGAAACAATGGCTCTCTATGGTCAGGGCGTGACAGTTTTTCAATATTACTTTGAGTTTGCTGCAACTGTCTGCTGCTAGGAAGACAACCTAAGTTGCCACAGTAACGGCCAGTCACTTAAAGCGGCAGCTAAACATTTTTGTCTCACCTAATGATTGTGCTTGATTGAGCATGGATCACTCCTAAAAACTTTTATTCATAAACTTTTAGTAATTTCTTATCATTAAAATACTCAAGTACTTTCATTGTACTCCTAGATTTATTTGTGTAAAGTACTTAAGTAAAAATACTTTAAAGTACTACTTAAGTAGTTTTTTTGGGGTATCTGTACTTTACTTTACTGTTAATATTTTTGACTGCTTTTACTTCACTACATTCCTAAAGAAAATAATGTACTTTTTACTCTTTTCCCTGACACCCAAAAGCACTGATAGGAAAATGTTCCAATTCACGCACTTGTTCCTACTGCCTCTGATCTGGGGGACTCACTAAACCCAAATGCTTTCAGTGTTAGTGTGCCCCTGGCTATCTGTAAATAAATAAAACACAAGACAATTGTGCCGTCTGGTTTGCAAGATATAAGAAATTTGAAATCATTAATACTTTTACTTTTGATACTTAAGTATATTTTAGTAATTCCATTTACTTTTGATACTTAAATATATTTAAAAACCAATACTTTTAGACTTTTACTCAAGTAGTATTTTAGTGGGTTACTCACTTTTACTTGAGTATGACATTTGAGTATGGCATTTGAGTACTTTTCCCACCACTATATTTCTACTTAGGAGCACATCATGTACATCAAAATAAAAAAACAGAGTAGAGCCCTGAACTATAATAATAAATAAGCCATATCACTCTTGATGTTAACTTGTAGAACTGTTTATCTGTTTTTGCTATTGTATCTAAATAATCTATTTTAACATACATTGGTTAAAAGACGCATGTCACAAAAATGAAATGAAAATAAGAAATATACTTCATTACCTCTTACTAGTAATATATTTCTTGTTTTAAAAAAACCAAAAGCATGCTCATCCGTTTTCTTTTTTCTTTCAGTAATTATGGCAAGCAACATTTTGGGCTGGTAAATGCTTTTGTTTTTATCTACCTGCCCCAGTGACTGGACAGTGGCTTGACCAAAAAGTAAACGGCAGTGACCATGACCGAGGAAAATTATCTCGGGAGGTAATGCGGTCGGCATTTGATGCTGAGGTGTTCCAGATTGGGAGAACAAAAGGACTTGTGTTCCTGTACATTACCATAATCACACAATGAGTTGTTAATCATGAAACAAACCCCTCCACCTTTCTTTTTCCTGGGAGTTCTTTCTTCCTGTCCATGCAATGGACGGAGAACCCCGCTGGCTGAATGGACGGGGACAATATACCCGAAGAGAGCCATGATTCCGTAAAACACACTCTACAAGGTGTCGAAAGCATTCCACAGAGATATTGGCCCATGTTGACCCCAATGCTTCCCACAGTTGTGTCAAGTTTCCTTGATGTTCTTTGGTTGGTGGACCATTCTTGATACACCTGGGATACTGCAGCTTTGCAGTTCATGACACACTCAAACCTGTCTGTAACGTCTGCTTCCAACTCACACCCTCAAACACGTAGATCCCCTGAACACAGCTCACTCTCCAGCCCACTTTCCAGCTCACACTCTCAAACACCTAGATCCCCTGAACGCAGCTCACTCTCCAGATCCCAATCACCTGAATTCTAATCACCTGTTTAATTGTTTTATATTTATTGGGGGGGTTGTTTTTATTTTTAATGTATAGTTTTGTCTGGCTTAGGTTCCAAATAAAGTGGAACGTCATTTTTTTGCTCATGTAATTTTAAAAACAAGTCGTCTAGAGTAGGCAGTGGTATAAGTTAACCGTGGTACGACTAAAGCGTTAATTAGTGTGATTTTTTTTCCACACAGAAAAATGAAAACATTAAGAAATACATACACAGTAATAATGCATTCAGTATAAACAGGGGGGGGGGGGGAGTGGGTCATCACCCCCAACCACCCATCCCATTTCTCTAACCCCACCCAATGTGTATGTATTTTTCAAATCTTGGAATGATCTCAAACCATTTCTGTCCATGATATCGGATTCTACATTTGGACCATTGGGGGGATGCAAAAGGCCGCCCTCCAGATCTCAAGGCATTATTGTGAAAGATTGGAGTGTGGTCATGCCATTTTTTGATTATATTTTGACTGTATTTTGATTCCCAGTTACATTGTTTTTAAATGTTGAGCCAAATAGAAATTGTGTGAGCAATAATAGGACCAAAGCATAGTTTACATTATTTAAGGGATATATCAGTGAAGGCCACCTCTTCCAGGGCAATAGGAGACACCATATTTATCTCTATACTCAGCCAGGGAGCAGAGGAATCATGTCTAAACCAATTTAGGTTGGGGCAAAATGCTAGTGCCTGGAAATACAATTTAAAGTCTCCTACGTCTTTCCTTTTTAAGTTCATTTTATCTGGGATCGTTTACCTTGACATGCAGTGCATTCAGAAAATATTCAGACCCCTTGACTTTTTCCACATTTTGTTACGTTTTAACCTTATTCTAAAATTGATTAAATTGTTTTTTGCCCTCAGCAATCTGTTTTTTAAAATAAATATTTGCACATGTATATATAATTTTTAAAATCACATTTACAAAAATATTCATACCCTTTACTCAGTACATTGTTGAAGCACCTTTGGCAGTAATTACAGCCTCCAGTCTTCTTGGGTATGATGCTACAAGCTTGGCACACCTGTATTTGGAGAGTCTCATTCTTCTTTGCAGATCCTCTGAAGCTCTGTCAGGTTGGATGGGGAGTGTCGCTGTACAGCTATTTTCAGGTCTCCAGAAATGTTTGATTGAAGACTTGTCCCGAAGCCACTCCTGGACTGTCTTGGCTGTGTGTTTAGGGTCGTTGTCCTGTTGGAAGGTGAACCTTCGCCCCAGTCTGAGGTCCTGAGTGCTCTGGAGCAAGTTTTCATCACGGACCTCTCTGTACTTTGCTCTGTTCATCTTTCCCTCAATCCTGAATAGTCTCCCAGTCCCTGCCACTGAAAAACATCCCCACAGCATGATGTTGCCACCACCATGCTTCACCGTAGGGATGGTGCCAGGTTTCCTCCAGACGTGACGCTTGTCATACAGGCCAAAGAGTTCAATCTTGGTTTCATCCGACCAGAGAATCTTGTTTCTCATGGTCTGAGAGTCTTTAGGTGCCTTTTGGCAAACTCCAAGCGGGCTGTCATGTGCCTTTTACTAAGGAGTGGCTTCAGTGGCTTGTGTGTAGATTGCTGAGGAAAGGTTTTATTTAATCAATTTAAGAATAAGGCTGTAACGTAACAACATTTGTAAAAAGTCAAGGGGTCTGAATACTTTCCGAAGGCACTGTACATTTAAAACGACACGCTCAGCCTACCTACTGTATATGTACATACAAACAAAATATCTAGGTCAAATAGTGGAGAGGCGTTGTACCGTGAGGTGTTGCTTTATCTGTTTTTTTGAAACCAGGTTTACTGTTCAATTGAGCAATCTGAGATGGGAGTTCCATGCAACCATGGCTCTATAGTGTATAATACTGTACGTTTTATTGAATTTGTTCTGGTTTAGGAGACTGTGATGGCATGTCTGGTGGGATAAGTGTGTCAGAGCTGTGTGTAAGTTGACTATGCACATAATGTTTCTTCTAAAAATAAGTAATGCAATCAGTCTCTACTCAACTGTTAGCCAAGAGAGACTGGCATACATGGTATTGAATTTAGCCCTCTGATTACAATGAAGAGCAAGATGTGCCGCTCTGTTCTGGGCCAGCTGCAGTTTTTCTACGTCCTTCTTTGCAGCACCTGACCATATTACTGGACAATAATCAAGATAAGATACCTAGAACCTAGAACCTAGAACCTGCCGGACTTGCTTTGTGGAGTCTGGTGTCAAAAAAATAAATAATTTCTTGATCATGGACAGACCTAGCTTTACAACCCTTGAATCAATATGACCATGACAGTTTACAATCCAAGGAATTTGCAGGAACAGGCAAAAAATCCAACAATTTTTTTGGTCAGAGGACAGCTTCCCATCCAATATGACATAAGCACAAATGGGAAAGCCATCATAGCATGTTTATTATATAATTGTCTGGTGATTTAGGAACTTGCGTGTATATGTCCACACTACTGATGCTGGGCAGGACTTGCCTCACTGCAGTAAAGCCAAAGCTATCTTAGCGTGCTGCCCACGGGTGCCTGAAACGGGCTGAAGGGCGGCAGAAGGCAAGCGCTGACCGTCACCGCAGTGAGGCCCCGGTGTTCGCACCGTGGGACCGGGTCTGGCTCTCGACCCGAAACCTGCCCCTCCGCCTGCCCTGCTGGTAGCTGGGCCTGCGGTTTGTGGGGCCATTTAAAGTCCTGAGGAGAATAAACGAGGTGTGTTACAGGTTACAGCTCCCCCTTATTACCGTATTAACCTCTCGTTTCATGTGTCTCTCCTCAAGCCGGTGGTGGCTGGTCCGCTTCAAGAAGCTGAGGTGCGGGAGGTCCCTCCGCCTCCCCCTGGACATCGAGGGGGCCCCGGTGTATGCATTTCGGTCTATACTGGACTCAAGGCTTCAGGTGAGGGGCCTTCAGTACCTCGTGGATTGGGAGGGGTACGGCCCGGAGGAGAGATACTGGGTGCCGGTGGGGAACAGATTAGACCCATCTCTGTTGAGGGAGTTTCACCGCCTTCATCCGGATCGCCCTGCACCTCGTCCCCCGGGTCGCCCTCGAGGCTGGCGTCGGGGTGGGTGGGGTTCGGGCGGTGCTCGGCGTCGCCGGCCTACTAGCCATCACCGATCCATGTTTCCTTTTCCGTTTGTTTTGTCTTTGTTTCATTCACACCTGGTTTTCATTTGCTTTAGTTTGTGTGTATATTTACCCCTGTTTCCCCGCTTAGGTTTGTGTGGGATTATTTTCTTGTTGCTTGTGGAGGCTTTCCTCAGTGTATTTCATGTGTGGTTATTATAATAAGGTGCGTTGTGTTTTTGCGCCTTACTGTTAGTTCCCATTGTCTTGGGCGTTGTTTTTGGGGTATTGTACTGTACCGTGTTTTTGGACTTGCCTTTATTAAATTATATGCTACGCTGACATCTCTGCTCTCCTGCGTTTGACTCCTCACCTACCTTCAGTGCGTAAACGCAACAGTGTGAGATGACACTGGTCTATTTTGGAGGGGAGTCTGACAGGAGAGATGTTGTTCAGCTGTTCAGCATTAGGCTTTACCAAAGCAGGAAAAAAAGAGAAAGGGCCATTGGCCGACTGACCGTCCGCTCTGGAGACCGTGTGGTAGGCTAGCCCTCCAACCTGGGCATCCTCTCTCCTCGCCTAACTTTTGTTGTTAATCTTGAGGGATTTGGGGTGAAGAAAGACAAAGGTCGGACATACCTTTCATGACAGGCGGCTTTTTTGTCCAGCTGAAAGTGGTCTTTTCGTTAGGATACTGAGAGGGCATGTGAGGAAAGAGATTTTCCCAGAATACAGCTGACCAGGCTTAAGGTGGGTACACCACAGCAGGTGGTCAGAGTTCTATTTCTGATACTGTATGTTATTGTATCAAATGAAATCACTGCCATTGACCATTTTCTGGCGCTTATTTATATGCGTCAGGAAATTTATAATGATTGGGGACCATGATGCTCATTGGTCTGAGAATTATGACATTACAGGCAGGTGTTCACGTGAACATTTAGTATAACTTCAAAGCTGTTTGGCGTTGTATCTATCTTCTGTTCTGCTCTATGTTCCTGCAGTGACAAGTTGTGACTATGTCATCCATCAATTAGTATTGTAGAGTGAATATCGTACTACGTGCTCACACTAGCCAGTTGCCCATTTGGCCAATGTTAATGTGATCCAGTTGTTTAGATTTTTAACTTCTATGGAAACAGATACATAGAAAATGACAGAATGACATGCATGACGGTTAATCATATACTTTCTCCACAGCTGTTTGGATATATAAATATGTGAAGTGACTTTGGCTGACCTCCTTTGTCGATAACCTTATTGGGTTTCGTAGCATGAGGTCTGTGAGACAGTGTTGACTGAGAATGTGTCTGTATTTCTGTATTACGCACACAGCACCACGTCAGTTAAAATGACGTGACAAGTCATTTGATGAGGTCTTGTCCTTGGATGGCACTCTGCCATTATCAAGCTTCACGCCCCTCATAGTGGGTTGGAGACTTAAAAACCTTTCAACTCATCCATTGGTTCTGTTTTTGTATTCTATGTCAGTCAGTCATACTGATTGACACCTTTCGTTTGTTTAACCCATTTTGAGGTTAGCGGAGTCTCCTCACATACATACTGTACATGTAGCCTGCTGGAGGGGGCAGCACAGCAGACGCCAAATTAGTGATGCTGAGCTCAGCCATGTAAGGTGACAGAGATTACTTGTCATCTTCATGATGTCGGGTGCCAGCCATCCATGCCACATCCCAGTATAGCCATATTAAAGTGTCGCTCTCAAGTCCACGTTGGTCCTTCATTTTTTTTAAATGTCTGTGAGAGTGAGAGAGTGGAGGGGTTATTTACAAGTCAATATGAAGGTTTCCTTGACTTCCAGGATGTTTTTAAAGATGTATCAAACTGTGCCGTTTTAGCCCTAGGGACAACCTAGAGATACGGACAAGGGGAAAGCCAACCACTATCAGAAGTGGTTGAAGCCATCCCTCCTGACAAACCATGGGAGACAAGTCTGGGAGCAAAGTAACTGCTGCAAGTAAGGCCTCCATTCCACAGGACACATTCTATGCAGTTACTTTTCTTTAACTTTGTATTTCGCTCAACTTTATTCAATATTCAATGACCCGACATAGAAATGTGAAATCTCTCCCTGCCCCACACACGCGCACACACACACACACACACACACACACACACACACACACACACACACACACACACACACACACACACACACACACACACACACACACACACACACACACACACACACACACACACACACACACACACACACAAACACACACACACACACACACACACACACACACACACACACACACACACACACACACACACACACACACACACACACACACACACACACACACACACTTGTTGGAACATATCTTACTCTCTGTCTGCAGAGAACCAGATCCATCTCCAGGTAGTGAAGGGGCTGGAGGATGTGGATGTGTGTGAGAGGGAGGGCTGCACGTTCGAGGTGACCCTCAACCTGTCCTACATAGCGGGCACATGGACCAAGGACGGGGTCAGGCTCAAATCCAAGCCCACCTGTCACATCGCTACCCATAAGAATAAACACACTCTCACCTTCACCCGGGTCACCGTAGGAGACACTGGCCTGTTCTCCTTCCAGACTGACGGGAGCCAAAACTGGATCCAAACCTCAGGCCAACTCACTGTCATAGGTAACAGTATGACAGAACACAACAGTTGAGAGGAATAATGCATCTGGGACAATTGTATGACCCTTTCTCAGTCTAATGCTTCTGTAATAGCCGGAAGTCTTATTGCCAGTCTGTTTCTATGTTAGCCTGATATTTTCTCACTGACTTTTCATCCAGACTAATGGCTTGGCGAAGAATAAATGTAAAATCACAGATAAATCCCAGTACGGACCACAATACATCACAGCACATCATTTGATCGAATCGCACACTGGACCTCTAGGTAATGTCTGGCCTATCTGTCTGTGTTTGTCTCCCTGTGGTTGTCTGCCAGCCAGAGACATACAGATTGTGAAGGAGTTGGAAGATGAGGAAGTGACCGAGAGGCAGAGTGTGACCTTCCTGTGTGAGGTCAACTGTGAGGACGTGGACGGGCGTTGGTACAACGACAACACCAGGATCAAACACGGAGACAACGTCAAGATCAGGCACGAGGGTGAGCATGGGACACAGCTGAGCCTTGTCATGGACATGTGTTTATAGCTCGGTATACTACCGACGATATGTATTAACCCCAGATGACTGACAGGAGGCGCTGTTGAAATGCAGAGAAAGGTATACCTTGCTAAAAGCTGACAATGAACACTTTTTATAATTGTATCGTAACAGCTTTAACAGGTGTATTATATCTGTCTGCCTTAGGCATTTCATCACTTTACCTAAAGCAATCAAAGATGACTTCATAGTGGCTTATAAGTATGCGCTATAACACACCATAACAAAGATTATGATGTAGTAATAATGATGTGCTGCTCATTGACAAAAAAATACATTAGAATCATCACACTGATGGTCGTTTATAATACTGTATGATCCTTGAGGAAAAAGTGACCAGCGCTATGTTGCTGTACATTATAAGTGATTATAAACTGGCTGGTTCGAGCCCTGAATGCTGATTGGCTGAAAGCCGTAGGGTATCAGACCGTATACCACGGGTATGTCAAAACATTTATTTTTACTCTTGTAATTATGTTGGTAACCACTTTATAATAGCAATAAGGAACCTCGGGGGTTTGTGGTATATGGCCAAAATACCACGGCTAAGGGCAGTATCCAGGCACTCCGCGTTGCGTCATGCACAAGAACAGCCCCTAGCTATGGTATGTTGGCCATATACCACACCCCCTTGGGCCTTATTGCTTAATTCTAATTATACATATAATGCACTAGGAGTATTGGTACACGGAATTATGAGTCTATATAAGTCTTTATGTGAGTGTATAACTATGCTTATAGGGCATTATTACTCTATCGTAGTGCATTATGGGTACATGTATAATGCATTACGCATATGTTCTTCATAGAAAGTGTTACCACATTTTTTCACTCTCCCCATTAATGTTACTGTCCCCAATAGAAACAAACACATACTTCAATACATGTGATTTTGTCCTTGAAACATTTGATTGAAATACTGTAGGATTCCATTCATTCCTATGGAGGACTGCTCCTAGTGTGGAGTGCCAATATGGAGGCTGGTGGCTTCAAAGCCTCTCATTGGCCATTGAATAGCATCAGCAATCCAGGGTTTATACACATAATTGAATACTACTAATGCAACACCTATTTCCATCTGAATACAGGTAAAACTCACACCATGTGCTTCAAGTCTGTAAGGCCAGCGAATGCTGGGGAGATCAAATTCACCGCAGACAGGGTCTCCTCCTATGCAACTCTCACGGTAAAAGGTGAACATCTCTTTTTAGAATCAACGATCTCAATGTTCGTCAATGACAACGACAAAAAAACAACTGTAATCTGGCCTACGTGGCCTCATCAGGTGAAGCTTCAATAAGCAATGGTTCAGTGGTACTCCTATTTCCACAGAGCTGCCTGTGCAGATAGTGAAGCCTCTGAGAGTGAAGATTGCTATGTACAAACACAAAGGCCTGCTGGAGTGCCAGGTGTCCAGGGCCAACGCCCAGGTCAGGTGGTTCAAGAACAGAAGTGAGATCCAACCCAGCAAGAAGCACCAGATTGTTAGCGACGATGTCTACAGGCAGCTGCACATCGATGACGTGGCCTCATCAGACGAGGACACCTACACCTGTGACGCTGGCGATGACAAGACCTCCTGCCAACTGCTAGTGGAGGGTGAGATGCTCATTGTAATTCATTCGGACTTATTGTCTGGCCAGCTTAACATACTAGTTCCAATGTTAGGTATATTTTTATGCTAAATGTTAATAAGCAGTTTACAAGCAGACCTTCATATAAAGTGTTACACCCTCATACTTATCCGTAAGTCACCAAAACACATCATTCAACTAAATATACTACATGGCTAAAAGTATGTGAACACCCCTTCAAATTAGTGGATTCGGCTATTTCAGCCACACCCGTTGCTGACGAGTGTATAAAATCAAGCACACAGCCATACAATCTCCATAGACAAACATTGGCAGTAGAATGGCCCGTACTGAATAGCTCAGTGACTTTTAATGTGGCGCCGCCATAGGATGCCACCTTTCCAACAAGTCAAATTTATGCCCTGCTAGAGCTGCCCTGGTTATCTGTAAGTGCTGTTATTGTGAAGTGGAAACATCTAGGCTCAGCCGCAAAGTGGTAGGCCACACAAGCTCACAGAACGGGACCGACGAGTGCTGAAGCGCTTAGCATGTACAAATCATCAGTCTTTGTTTGCGACACCCACTACCGAGTTCCAAACTGCCTCTGGAAGCAACGTCTGCACACGAACGGTTCGTTGGGAGCTTCATGAAATGTATTTCCATGGCTGAGCAGCTGCACACAAGCCTAAGATCACCATGCGCAATGCCAAGTGTCGGCTGGAGTGGTGTAAGCCTCGCCGCCATTGGACGCTGGAGTAGTGGAAATGCATTCTCTGGAGTGATGAATCACGCTTCTCCATCTAGCAATCCGATGGACGAACCTGGGTTTGGCGGATGCCAGGAGAACGCTACCTGTCCGAATGCATAGTGCCAACTGTAAAGTTTGGTGGAGGAGGAATAATGGTCTGGGTCTGCTGTTCATGGTTTGGGCTAAGTCCCTTATTTCCAGGGACGGGAAATCTTAACGATACATTCTAGACAATTCTGTGCTTCCAACTTTGTGGCAACAGTTTGGGGAAGTCCCTTTCCTGTTTCAGCATGACAATGCCCCTGCGCACAAAGCGAGGTCCATACAGAAATGGTTTGTTGAGATTGGTGTGGAAGGACTTGACTGGCATGCACAGAGCCCTGACCTCAACGCCACTAAACACTTTTGGGATGAATTGAAACGCCGGCTGCGAGGCAGGCCTAATCTCCCAACATCAATGCTCTTGTGGCTGAATGGAAGCAAGTCCCTGCAGCAATGTTCCAACATCTAGTGGAAAGCCTTCCCAGAAGAGTGGAGGCTGTTATAGCAGCAAAGGGGTGACCAACTCCATATTAATGCCCATAATTTTGGAATGAGATGTTTGACGAGTAGGTGTCCACACACTTTTGGCCATGTAATGTATGTTCACACTGATAACCCAACTATCTACCTTACACACTTCCTGGGTGTACACTTTCCTTTGAAGTAGCTCTAAGTGATGATGCTGATCCAATGTGTGCTCCCTGTGCATGCAGAGCAGGCGATCAGCATAGTGCAGGGGCTGAGGTCTGTGAAGGTGACCGAGCCCAGGGAGGCCCTGTTCCAGGTGGAGACCAGCCTGAGGGCGGGGAGACCCCCAAAGTGGACCCTGGACGGAGAGGTCCTGATGGAGGGGCCTGAACTGAGCATAGACCGGCAGGGCACACTGCACACCCTCTGCTTCATCAGCACGGACAGCTCTATGACCGGCCCTGTGCAGTTCAACGCCGGGAAGAGCCGCTCCACCGCACAGCTCACCGTTAAGGGTAAGGTTGATTGTCACCAAGTGGAAGTTGGAACGATGCCCTGCTTACTGTTGACAATGACCCTCCAGGCTCTAGGGCAGAGTACTGTATTGTGAGAGGTGTTTCCCGTTGGGTTCATACTTTGCTTTTGAATCCCTTAAACAGACTAACCTACTGTATTACATCATTATCCATCCCTGTACCTTTCCAGAGCGCCCTCTGAAAGTGGTCCAGCCCATGCCAGACGTGGAGGCTAAGGAGAACAGCTCGGTCACACTGAGGTGTCAGTTTTCCCCCTCCCCCAGGGTGGTGCGCTGGTACAGGGGCCGCACTGCCTTGCAGACATCCAGCAAGTACAGCATGAGGACGGAGAAGAGCCAGGCAGAGCTGACCATCCAGGGCCTCAAGGAGACCGACACTGGCCAGTACAGCTGCATGGCTGGAGGGTCAAAGAGCACAGCCAAGGTTACTGTGGAGGGTGAGGATGCTGTTGTTCATACAGTAATAAAGAGGACCACAACTATTTTTTGGGGACAAAGCTTCAACGTTCAGATGGTTGATCATGGAAATCAGCTTCATGCTTGATGAAGTGAAACTCTTTACATATCACTTCATCTATACTGCTTCGTCTATACTGTGCTGTTTCAGTGATAATGCCAGATAAGCCGGTGTTTGGAGGATACACTGGCACGGTGTCGTTACGCCCGAGACGAAGTCGAGGGCTGGCAAACCGTGCCAATATATCCATCAAACACTGGCTTTGAGGGCATTATCAAATCAAATCAAATGTTATTTGTCACATGCTCCGAATACAACAGGTGTAGACCTTAAAGTGAAATGCTTACTTACAAGCCCTTTACCAACAAGGCTTTAAGAAGTTAAGAAAAATAAGTGTTAAGTACAATTTTTTAAATAAGAAATAAAAGTAACACATAATTAAACAGCGCCAGTAAAATAACAATTGCAATATGTACATGTAGGTAGAGTTAAAGTGACTATGCATAGACAATAAACAGAGAGTAGCTGCAGCGTAAAAGAGGGCCCTTTGATTAACTGTTCAGGGGTCGTATGGCTTGGGGGTAGAAGCTGTTAAGCAGCCTTTTAGACCTAGACTTGGCGCTCCGGTACCGCTTGCTGTGCAGTAGCAGAGAGAACAGTCTATGACTAGGTTGGCTGTAGTCTTTGACAATTTTATGGCCTTCCAAAGACACCGCCTGGTATAGAGGTCCTGGATGGCAGGAAGCTTGAGCCCAGTGATGTACTGGGCCGTATGCACTATCAATCAATCAAATGTATTTATAAAGCCCTTTTTACATCAGCCGATGTCACGAAAGTACTATACAGAAACCCAGCCTAAAACCCCAAACAGCAAGCAATGCAGATGTAGAAGCACGGTGGCTAGGAAATATTCCCTAGAAAGGCAGGAACCTAGGAAGAAACCTAGAGAGGAACCAGGCTCTGTGGGGTGGCCAGTCCTCTTCTGGCTGTGCCTGGTGAAGATTATAACAGTACATGGCTAAGATGTTGAAATGTTCACAGATGACCAGCAGGGTCAGATAATAATAATCAGTGGTTGTAGAGGGTGCAACAGGTCAGCACCTCAGGAGTAAATGTCAGTTGGCTTTCACAGCCGATCATTCAGAGTTAGAGACAGCAGGTGTGGTAGAGAGAGAGAGAGAGTCGAAAACAGCAGATCCGGGACAAGGTAGCACGTCCGGTGAACAGGTCAGGGTTCCATAGCCGCAGGAAGAACAGTTGAAACTGGAGCAGCAGCACGACCAGGTGGACTGGGGACAGCAAGAAGTCATCAGGCCAGGTTGTCCTGAGGCATGGTCCTAGGGCTCAGGTCCTCTGAGAGAAAGAGAGAAAGAGATAAAGAGAGAGAGAGCGAGAGAGAAAAAAAAGAGAGAAAGAGAATTGGAGGGAGCATACTTAAATTCACACAGGACACCAGATAAGACAGGAGAAATACTCCAGATATAATAGACTGACCCTAGCCCCACAACACATAAACCATTGCAGCATAAATACTGGAGGCTGAGACAGGAGGGGTCGGGAGACACTGTGACACTGTGGCCCCGTCCACAATACCCCCTGGACAGGGTCAACCAGGCAGGATATAACCCCACCCACTTTGCCAAAGCACAGCCACCACACCACTAGAGGGATATCTTCAACCACCAACTGAGACAAGGCCGAGTATAGCCCACAAAGATCTCCCCCATAGCACAAACCCGAGGGGGGTGCCAACCCGGACAGGACCTAGTGAAGAGATGAGTCTTCAATAAAGACATAAAGGTCTTGACCGAGTCTGCGTCTCTTACATGGATAGGCAGACCATTCCATAAAAATTGAGCTCTATAAGAGTAAGCCCTGCCTCCAGCTGTTTGCTTAGAAATTCTATGAACTATAAGGAGGCCTGCGTCTTGTGACCATAGCGTACGTGTAGGTATGTACAGCAGGACCAAATCAGAGAGATAGGTAGGAGCAAGCCCATGTAGGTTAGCTGTTAAACCTTGAAATCAGGCCTAGCCTTAACAGGAAGCCAGTGTAGAGAGTCTAGCACTGGAGTAAAATGATCACATGTTTTGGTTCTAGTCAAAATTCTGCCAGCCGTGTTTAGCACTAAATGAAGTTTATTTAGTGCTTTATCCGGGTAGCCGGAAAGTAGAGCATTCCAGTAGTCTAATCTAGAAGTGTCAAAAGCATGGATAAATTTTTCTGCATCATTTTTGGACAAAACGTTTCAGAGTTTTGCAATGTTACGTAGATGGAAAACAGCTCCGTGAAACAGTCTTGATATGTTCGTCAGGGTCCAGAGTAACGCTGAGGTCCTTCACAGTTTTATTTGAGACAACTGTACAACCATCAAGATTAATTGTCAGATCCAACAAAAGATTGTTTCTTGGGACCTAGAACTAGCATCTCTGTTTTGTCTGAGTTTAAAAGTAAAACTACCCTCTGTAGTGCCTTGCGGTCAGAGGACGAGCAGTTGCTATACCAGACAGTGATGCAACCAGTCAGGATGCTCTCGATGGTGCACCTGTAGAACCTTTTGAGGATCTGAGGACCCATGCCAAGTCTTTTCAGTCTGAGGGTTCCCCCTCAGGAGAATGAAAAGATTCACAACTGTCTTAGTGTGTTTGGACCATGATAGTTTATTGGTGATGTGGACACCAAGGAACTTGAAGCTCTCAACCTGCTCCATTATAGCCTTGTCGATAAGAATGGGGGCGTGCACAGTCCTCCGTTTCCTGTAGTCCACAATCATCTCTTTTGTCTTGATCGCGTTGAGGGAGAGGTTGTTGTCCTGGCACTACACGGCCAGGTCTCTGACCTCCTCCATATAGGCCGTCTCATCGTTGTCAGTGATCAGGCATACCACTGTTGTGTCATCTGCAAACTTGATGATTGGGTTGGAGTCATGCCTGGCGATGCAGTCATGCGTGAACAGGGAGCACAGGAGTGGACTGAGCACACACCCCTGAGGGGCCCCCGTGTTGAGGATCAGCGTGGCGGATGTGTTGTTACCTACCATTACCCCCTGAGTGGCGCAGGGGTCTAATGCACTGCATCTCAGTACAAGTGGTGTCACTACAGCCCCTGGTTCGAATCCAGGCTGAATCACAATAGGTCATAGGGCGGCACACAATTGAACCAGCGTTGTCTCGGTTTGGACGGTGTAGGCCGTCATTGTAAATAAGAATTTGTTTTAACTGACTTGCCTATTTAAATAAATAAATAAATTTAAATTTTTTAAATAAATACTACCTGGGGGTGGTCCATCAGGAAGTCCAGGATCCCTTTGCAGAGGGACGTGTTTATTCCCGGGGTCCTTAGCTTAGTGATGCGCTTTGAGGACACTATGGTGTTGAACGCTGAGCTGTAGTCAGTGAATAGCATTCTCACATAGGTTCCTTTTATACAACGGGTTACCAACATATTCAAATAATAATTTACATATTTTCATTAACTTTACTTAGATGAATTTATTCATACTATTTCCTCCTTCCACAAGATATAGTCAAGACACAAATCTAGGGTTGCTACCCAAGCTGTCTGGTTGTTCGTTCTATCGGTTCGGTTGCCAGAGACGCGTCCCAGTTGTTAAGTCTTTTTGTTCTGTATCTATGGACGCGAACTAGTCGTTCGTTCTAAATGTTCTATTGCCATACTGGCTGGCAACGTTCTTATCCTTTGCTTGCTAGCTAGCCAACTACGGCTAACTTACAGTCACGTCAAACAGTGCAGACTGAATAACAACAAAGCAGCTGCATTTTTAGTGGTTTAAGCTGTTTTCTAGTGAAATTTATTTGGATAGATCCAATACAATGAGCTAATGATGAGTGATTTCATCTGGCATAAAAAATGTGCTCTCTTGTCAGGTCTTGTTGTTCAAAGGAGCTAGCCAATAACACAGCTAAAACAATCACTGAAGCTGGAAAACTAGCTGCACTTTGTTTCGTTTGACCTGTTTTCTATTGACATTTCTTTGTATATATCCATAAAAATGATGCTGATTCATGATTTCGACTAGCTGAGAAAAGTTGCCTGCCTGTCTGTTTCATCCCGACTCCAGACTCATTCATTACTATGCGACAACTGGAGATCGAATTTGAATATTAAAACTATGTTGCAAATGTCGGAGAGACAAGACAGTAAGGTTTAAACTATTCTCCACTGTTGAAAACCAAAATGTTAATCTCAAAGAAATGTGAGCTAATGTCTAGATGCTATTTATAGTTCTCACAAACTCTATCAAGTTTATAAATTGTCTGGCTGGGCTGATGAGACAGTGGATTGCGCAGTCAGATGCAACAGAGTAAATAGGCATTTTAACATCATAGATTTACTTTTGGAATAGACACCGGCTGCAATGCGGTTTTAACTCATCAGCATTCAGGATTAGACCCAACCCTTGTATAAAAGGTAGATATTAACGACAAGAAAACCCTTACACCATGGATATGAACTATAGATATTTTTTTCAGTGCGAAGGCTGAAGATCGTAAGGCACCTGGAGCACGTGAAGGTGGAAGAGGATAGCAACGCCACGTTCACATGTGAACTCAACTACGTGGTAGCCAATGTGCAGTGGCTTCTGAACGACAACCACCTCAACGCCAACACTGTTACCAGGATTCAGAACATGGGCACCATTCACAGCCTCACCATCAAAAATCTCCGCCCACAGGAGAGCAGGGTGACCTTCAAGGCTGGCCTTCTCACAGAGTCCACCTCCCTCAAGGTCAAAGGTATGCCTTGTACAGTTGTCACTTTTCACTTGTGAGCTTCCACTGCAAGAGTAATTGAGAAGGTAGTGTAATTCTAGGGGTTGTATGTTCCTAGTCAGTACCGAGTTTGTTTTTCCCCAATCTGGAGTTTTAATTGGAAAATGAAGCAAATATAGTAGACTTGGTATGTCTGAGACCTGAAGATGATTGAAATGATTTGAGCAAGATATTTATCAGCTACTGATGCATGGACGAACGTAAGAGATTTAGATTAGATCAGTAGCTAATGTGTTTGTACTGTTTCTTGTCTCCTCCAGAAAAGCCAGCAGTGTTCCTCAGGTCTCTAGAAGACATGTCAGGGGAGGAGGAGGGGAAGGTGTGTCTGCAGTGTGAGACCTCTAAGGAAACGGTCACCCCCGTCTGGAGGAAGGATGGTACGGTCCTGGCCAGCAGTGACAAATATGAGCTGCTCATGTTTGGGAAGTCCTTAACGCTCATCATCCATAGTCTGAGTAAGGATGATGCAGGCCACTACAGCTGTGACCTGGGCACCAGCCAGACCAAGGCCAAGGTCACTGTACATGGTATGTATGGTCCAGATCATCAGTGAGGTCTGGTCCAGAAATTATTGGACCAGAAATGTCCATCTGATCGTCAATCAATTGTCCACCTGATCTCACTGAAATTTCCCTCCGCAGACATTCACATCACCATCGCCCAGCGTATGAAGACCGTCGCCGTTCTGGAGGGCGAGAGCTGCAGTTTCGAGTGCGTCCTCTCTCACGATGTCATCGACGAGCCCTCCTGGACCCTGAACGGTCGACTTGTGGTCAGCAACAGCCGCATCCAGATCGTAAACAAGGGTCGCAAGTACAAGATGACCATCAGAGACGCAACTGTGACTGAAGCCGGGGACGTAGTCTTCTTCGTCAAAGACCTCAGCTGCCGGACCATGCTGTTTGTCAAAGGTGAGTGTCTGAATGTATACAAAGCTGAGTGTCATCATGGCCAGTCATGACCTAATCTCTGGAAAGGCAAAAAGAGTATTTCACTCAAGTAATATTAATTACTCTACAATGTGTGTTTGTTCCTAAAGAGAACCTATAGCAACATGTGTCTGTGTCTCGACAGAGGGCCTGCTGTAAACATATATTATAATGTATGTGTCCCTAGAGAAAATCTGGATGTAATGTGTAACATATAACCCTACTCCTATAGAGAAGCCGGTGCATGTGTTCAGGGACATGACGAGCGTCAAAGCCACCCCAGGGGAGGATGCTGAGCTGAGCTGTGAGATCACCAAGCCTGAGGCCTTCATCCGCTGGCTGAAGAACGGCCATCAGATCAGGCACAGTCCTCCCAAGTACGAGATCAGTGTGGAGGAGCACCTGGTACGGCTGGTTATCACGAACACCTGTATCAGAGACTCTGGGGAGTACTGCTGTGAGGCTGACGGCATTGCCACCCGGGCCAAGCTGGAGGTCAGAGGCAAGTACTGGGTAGTACTACAGTATTTCTGTAATGGTATAGTGCTGTTTAGCAAAGTTGTGGATTTGTGTCACATGCACATTAGATTAATTGTGACTAGACTTTGACTCAGAGCCTCAAGACTCAGGACTGGACTTTGACTTGAGACTGATGACTTGAAGGACTTGTTTTAAAATGTTCTGGACAGTTTTTGTACTGCTTTTGCACCATGTTGTCGCTCCACACACCTGCTCAGGTGTAGTACACAGGAAGTGTGTTTAACCCATCCCACCCCTGCAGAGCTGCAGCACACATTTGCTCGGGAGCTGCGGGACACACGGGCCGAGGAGAAGAGCAAGGTGATGCTGGAGTGCGAGACGAGACTTCCGGCCAAGCGGGTGACCTGGCTGAAGGGCATGGCAGAGCTCCGGGCGGGCAGGAAGTATGTGATGAAGCAGAAGGGCGTGGTCCTCTACCTCACCATCAGCTGCCTGGAGAAGGTTGACACCGACGTGTACACCTGCGATGTTGGCACCATGCAGAGCCGGGCGCTACTGACCGTGCATGGTAAGGCCATAGAAATAGAATGAATAGAACGGTCTTTCCCATCCAAGTCAGCATTCAGTGACAGGTGGAATGGCAGGCATTTTGAGTATACCCATTCTATACAGCTTGCACGTTTCATGTTAAATCCCTGTGTGTGTGATCTCTGCAGGTCAGAAGGTGTTGATCATGGACGAGCTGGAGGATGTTGAGTGTCTGGAGAATGACACGGTGATGTTCAGGTGTCGTATCTGTCCCAGCGATTATGTTGGGGTCAAGTGGTACCTGGATGAGACCTTACTGTACACCAATGAGCTAAATGAGATCCAAGTGACCCCGGGGGGCTACCACAGCCTCACGTTCAAACAACTGGCTCGTAAAGACTCGGGCACCATCTCCTTTGAGGCAGGCGACAAGAGGTCCTACGCCTCACTGCTTGTTAGAGGTAACGTCGGCGTAAAGTTCTCCTGTTTTACGAACGTCTATTAACACACTGTACTATTACAACAACTATTCACAAAATGTAAATGATGTGTCAGTCATTTTGGTCCAGAGTGTATGTATTTGACATGTTGTCTATGTAAACTACCCTTCCCGTGGTAAAGAGAGACGTCCCACCATCACCAAAGCATTGGAGGACTGCGAGGCCATTGAGGGAGGCGGTTTGGTGCTGGTGTGTATCACCTCTAAGCCATGCCACATCCTGTGGTACAAAGATGGCTGCCTAATGTGGATTTCCTCGAGGTACTATGTCAGTCGCTCAGGTAACGAGGCCAGGCTTACCATCAGGGAGGTCAGTAACAGCGATGCTGGGGTGTACGAGTGCAGCGCTGGGTCTGTTAGCACCAAGGCTGTCGTCACTGTAAAAGGTGAGAACAGGACCTTTTTTCCTTCATTTTATCACGTTGTCCTCCTTACTGTGCATTTGGCATCACATGTAAAGTAGTGATGTAGTGGTCATAGCCGAATATGATAACAATTATTTCAAAAGACAGAACAGGATTACTTCTTTACCTGTTTGCTTTACAGCTCCCCCTAGAGTATTCTTGTCGCAGTACAATGTACAGTATTACTCATTGGGAGATGCTGTCACGGGTCCTTCTTTCTATTCCAGCCATTCCAGCTGAGTTCACCCATCCGCTGCAGAGCAGGGAGGTAAAGGAAGGGGAGGATGTGACCCTTTCCTGTGAGTTCTCCCTGCCGGGGGTTGCGTTCCACTGGAGGAGGGGCTTGGAGACCCTCCGAGCTGGAGAGAGGTACCTGATGAAGCAGAAGAAGTCCCTCATCTCTTTGACCATCACTGGCCCGAAGCCTCAGGACTCAGGAGATTACACCTGTCAGTGCCGAGACCACAGAACCACAGCCAGCCTCAAAGTCCACGGTAAAAGCCATCCTTGCTTTTCATTTCAATTTCCAGGATGCATCATATGGAGTAACATTAGTGGCAACAAAAATCAGATGAATTCAATAACTTTACAATGTTGCATTATCACAACCACAAATTAAACCCAATCTATCTGAAGATTATTGAAACAATTTTTCATAGACATTTTCCATTGTCATTCTGTCTTCCCGCCTGTTGGTGGTCAACACTAAAATATGTCTATTTACTCCCCAGCCATCCCCATCTCCTTCACACAACAGTTGAAAAATGTTCAGGCTGAGGAGGGCAGCAGTTTCACGTTGCGCTGTGAGCTTTCTAAACCAGGAGTCCCTGTAGAGTGGAGGAAAGGGGAGGGGCTGTTAAAGAATGGAGTGAAGTTCCAGATAAGGAAGAGAGAGACCATATCAGAGCTTCAGATGTGGAAAGCTGTGCCTGACGACAGTGGCGTCTACAGCTGCGAGTGTGCAGACCAAAAGACCACAGCCACCGTCAAAATCAGCGGTAGGACGTTTCTCACCCTTATTATGTTTTCATGTATAGCTAATCTTTTCTGAAGTTACATTTTATAAATGTACATTTTGGACATTTACATGAAGGCAATAAAAAAAACAAAAAAACGTTTGTACTATTCTCATATTTAATTTTTTCATGTTTCTTCAGCCCTGCCTGTTATCTTCAAACAAAAGCTGAGGAACGTGCATGTTGAGGAGGGGAACAATTTGGTGTTACACTGTGAGCTCTCCAAACCAGGAGTCCCTGTGGAATGGATGATGGGAGGAGAGGAGCTGCTGAAGAACGGAGAGAAGTTTCAGATAAGACAGAGAGAGTTGGTGAATGAACTGAAGATAATAGATGCCAAACCCGAAGACAGCAATATCTACACCTGTGTTTGTGGCAATGTGGAAACCACAGCCGGTGTTACAGTCACAGGTAAGGGTTTGCGACAACTGAGAAAAGATTTAAATTCACATTTTGTTCACATTGGATATGAATTCAACTGTATGCAGTATACAGTACATCAGCATGAAATCACAGTCCTTGAAATAAATAGACAGCATTCCATGTCTCTCATTGCCATGGGGTCTTTCAGCAACTCCCATCACTTTCAAGCAAAAGCTGAGGAACCTGCAGACCGAGGAAGGGAACACCATCTCGCTGCACTGTGAGCTGTCTAAAGCAGGGGTTCCAGTGGAGTGGAGGCTGGGAGGAGAGAGGATACTGCAGAACGGAGACAAATACCAGATCAAGCAGACAGACTCGGCACTGGAACTCCTCATCAGGGAGGCTCTGCCAGAGGACAGTGGAGTCTACAGCTGTGTGTGTCGAGACAAGAAGACCAAGGCCACTGTCAAAGTCATTGGTAGGGGGAGGGGGGGTGCTCTGTGCTCTAATGAAACAACTGTCACTGGTGTTAATGGCACATAAACTTGGTTAAACTAGAGTCGATGTCTGCGCCCCTGCGTACATCTAATTAGCTTAATAATAACAAATCCCCATAAGAGTCTCTTTAAGCTAGAGACATCTGTTTTTTGCATGGGCTACGTCTGAATCCACCGCATCCGCCCATGTCGGCCATCCGCGTTGGCGGTGGAAGGTGGCAGAGCTACAGCGGTGTTTGTCAGACCAGAGACATCCCGAAAGTCGGCCTCCTCACGGAAACGTCTGTAGCGTTCTAAAATTCGAAATCAAATCGCTAAACGATCCTTTGCATGGCCATCTTAAAACAATTCATATGTTAGCTTAGCAGAACCCCCTTCTATAGGGGGTTGAATGCCTAACTTAACCAGAGCCCTTAGCTATGGTGTAAGGTTCATTCAATTGGCCTTCATCTGATCTACCGAAGGGAAAGGTTTCTCCAGGCTGTTCTAGCTTTCAGTACATTCAGTGTTCACTCTATGATGAAATTGTTTTTTCCCCCCCCAAGCTGTACCTGCCACCTTCAAAGTGGGTCTGAAGAACCAGGAGGCCCCAGAGGAGGACAGCATAACCCTGCACTGTGAGCTGTCTAAGGCTGGGGTCTCAGTGGAGTGGTGGAGGGGGGAGACAGAACTGTCCCAAGACCTGTCCGGAGGAAAGTACCAGATGAAATTGGAGGGGAAAATAGCTGAGCTGACCATTACCAATGTGCAACCGGAGGACATAGGCAAGTACAGCTGTGTCACTGGAGACCAGAAGACCACCGCTGAAGTTAAAGTGCAGGGTAAGAAACATTTGATGTCAATGCTTTTCCTTCTAAATAAGCTAATTTACTTCTTTAGGTTAGAGGTGGAAGGGTTGTGAGTGACTCCCGCTTTGAGACCATACAAATAGTTAGTTTCTATTTGTACTTTTTGCGCTCATACAATATGAACCAATGTTGATGGTTCCACAGCTCTCCCTGTGACGTTCAAGCGGCAGCTCCAGAACATGGTGATCATAGAGGGGGACAGTGGGGAGTTCTTCTGTGAGCTCTCCAAGCCCGGTGACCCAGTGGACTGGAGGAAGGGCAGAGTCATCCTGAAGTCTGGAGACAAATATGAGATGAGGCAGGAGGGACGCGTCACTAAACTGCTCATACATAACGTGGAGGAGAGGGATGCTGGGAAATACACCTGTAAGAGTCGAGATGCCCAGTCAACTGCTGAACTGACCGTGACAGGTGAGTCAGACCAAAGCTATAAATGCACTCTCAGACATTTTTCTTTTAACGTGTGGTCCGTGAACATGGCTAGATTTGTGATTAACCATGACTTCATTACGATGACATACAAATTCCTACGTACATTTGTGATACTGTACATCCAGGGGAATCTTCAGTCCAGTGTGATAAACAAGAGAGGTTAGACTACATACAATTCTATATCTTCCTGTGTACCCATGATTTAAGTACTCAGCACTGAGAGAGCTTTGTCCCTTACTTGTAACTGTGTGGTTACCTGCTTGTGGTCCTGTAAAGGGTTAATAGATCGGAGTCCTTGAATATGAACGTTATCAGGCAAGTTCAAGGACCGGAATGCTCTATATGATGTAATCCTTTACAGGACATTTATGACTGGGATTACTGCAATCGAAGGTTCTTGAAACCACTGCGCGCAGAAACAAATATTTTTGTGGTTACTGTCTGTGTGTAAGTTATGAAGCGTGCAAAAAATGGATCGCTGTGGTCGTTGTCCTCCTGCTCAAGCTTTTCAGTGATCCAAAGGAGCTGCCTAGTAATCTTATGTCTGGGGCACACAACCTGCAATGAGTAGGCATACCTAGGGCTGTGGCGGTCATGAAATGTCATTAGCCGGTGATTGTCATGCAAATAACTGTCGGTATCACGGTAATTGCCCGTTAATTAACATAAACACATGTAGCATCTCCTGGCTTCCGCACATAGCCTACAAGCCCCCGATGCAGACCTTTGGAACATCTAGTTAAATAAAGGAATAAATAAAGATCTACATTTTCAAAAGTCTAATAGATCCATGTAATATAGCCTACACCTTCACAATAAATCCATTATTTATTTTAGACAGGTCTAAAGAAGCATGATATTGTAACGCTTGTTCTCCTCCTCTTCGTCCGAAGAGGAGGAGTAGGGATCAGACCAACATGCAGCGGGTTTAGAAAACATAATGAATTTATTAAACGACGAAGACGAACACGAAACAACACTTGGAATAATTACAAAATAACAAAACGAACGAAGACAGACCTGAACTAGAGAACTTACAAATAACACGAAGAACGCACAAACAGGTATAGACTACAAACAAAAACGCTACAGTCCCGTGTGGTACGAACATACATACAGACACGGAAGACAACCACCCACAAACAAACAGTGTGAACACCCTACCTTTATATGGTTCCCAATCAGAGGAAACGTCAAACACCTGTCTCTGATTGAGAACCATATAAGGCTAATACCAATGACCTAAACATAGAAACACAAAACATAGAATGCCCACCCCAACTCACGCCCTGACCAACTAAACACATACAAAAATAACAGACAACAGGTCAGGAACGTGACAGAACCCCCCCCCTCAAGGTGCGAACTCCGGGCGCACCCCTAAAACTCAAGGGGAGGGTCTGGGTGGGCATCTGTCTGCGGTGGCGGCTCCGGCGCAGGACGAGGACACCACTCCACCATTGTCTTTGTCCCCCTCCTTAGCGTCCTCCGAGTGGCGATCCTCGCCCCCAACCCTGGTCTAGGAACCTTCACACCGGTCCCCCCTAGATAACTCAGGACATAGAGGTAGCTCAGGACAGAGAGGTAGCTCAGGACAGAGAGGTAGCTCAGGACAGAGAGGTAGCTCAGGACAGAGAGGTAGCTCAGGACAGAGGGGCAGCTCCGGACAGAGGGGCAGCTCCGGACAGAGGGGCAGCTCCGGACTACTGGCAGCTCCGGACTACTGGCAGCTCCGGGCTGGGTGGCAGCTCCGGGCTGGGTGGCAGCTCCGGACTGGGTGGCAGCTCATGACTGGGTGGCAGCTCATGACTGGGTGGCAGCTCATGACTGGGTGGCAGCTCATGACTGGGTGGCAGCTCATGACTGTAGGGCAGCTCACGACTGTAGGGCAGCTCACGACTGTAGGGCAGCTCACGACTGTAGGGCAGCTCACGACTGGAAGTCAGCTCACGACTGGAAGGCAGCTCACGACTGGAGGGCAGCTCACGACTGGAGGGCAGCTCACGACTGGAGGGCAGCTCACGACTGGAGGGCAGCTCATGACTGGAGGGCAGCTCATGACTGGAAGGCAGCTCATGACTGGAAGGCAGCTCATGACTGGAAGGCAGCTCATGACTGTCTGGCGACTCATGACTGTCTGGCGACTCATGATTGTCTGGCGACTCATGACTGTCTGGCGACTCTGGCGGATCCTGGCTGGCGGGCTCTGGCGGATCCTGGCTGGCGGGCTCTGGCGGATCCTGGCTGACGGGCTCTGGCGGATCCTGGCCGGCGGGCTCTGGGGGATCCTGGCCGGCGGGCTCTGGCGGATCCTGGCCGGCGGGCTCTGGCGGATCCTGGCCGGCGGGCTCTGGCGGATCCTGGCCGGCGGGCTCTGGCGGATCCTGGCCGGCGGGTTCTGGCGGATCCTGACCGGCGGGCTCTGGCGGATCCTGGCCGGCGGGCTCTGGCGGATCCTGACCGGCGGGCTCTTGCTGCTCATGGCTGGCTGACGGATCTTGCTGCTCATGGCTGGCTGACGGATCTGGCTGCTCATGGCTGGCTGACGGATCTGGCTGCTCATGGCTGGCTGACGGATCTGGCTGCTCATGGCTGGCTGACGGATCTGGCTGCTCATGGCTGGCTGACGGATCTGGCTGCTCATGGCTGGCTGACGGATCTGGCTGCTCATGGCTGGCTGACGGATCTGGCTGCTCATGGCTGGCTGACGGGTCTGGCTGCTCATGGCTGGCTGACGGATCTGGCTGCTCATGGCTGGCTGACGGATCTGGCTGCTCATGGCTGGCTGACGGATCTGGCTGCTCATGGCTGGCTGACGGATCTGGCTGCTCATGGCTGGCTGACGGATCTGGCTGCTCATGGCTGGCTGACGGGTCTGGCTGATCCTGGCTGGCTGACGGGTCTGGCTGATCCTGTCTGGCGGAAGGCTCTGGCTGATCCTGTCTGGCGGAAGGCTCTGGCTGATCCTGTCTGGCGGAAGGCTCTGGCTGATCCTGTCTGGCGGAAGGCTCTGGCTGATCCTGTCTGGCGGAAGGCTTTGGCTGCTCCTGTCTGGCGGAAGGCTCTAGCGGCTCCTGTCTGGCGGAAGGCTCTAGCGGCTCCTGTCTGGCGGACGGCTCTGAAGGCTCATGGCAGACGGGCGGCTTTGCAGGCTCAGTACAGACGGGCGGCTTTGAAGGCTCAGTACAGACGGGCAGTTCATGCGGCGCTTTGCAGACGGACAGGTCAGACGGCATTGGGCAGACGGGCAGTTCAGGCACCGTTGGGCAGACGGGCAGTTCAGGCGCCGTTGGGCAGACGGGCAGTTCAAGCGCCGTTGGGCAGACGGGCAGTTCAGGCGCCGTTGGACAGATGGGCAGTTCAGGCGCCGTTGGACAGACGGGCAGTTCAGGCGCCGTTGGGCAGACGGGCAGTTCAGGCGCCGTTGGGCAGACAGGCAGTTCAGGCGCCGTTGGGCAGACGGCAGACTCTGGCCGGCTGAGACGCACTGTAGGCCTGGTGCGTGGTGCCGGAACTGGAGGCACCGGGCTAAGGACACGCACCTTCAGGCTAGTGCGGGGAACAACAACAGGGCACACTGGACTCTCAAGGCGTACTATAGGCCTGGTGCCTGATACCGGCACTGGTGGTACCGGGCTGAGGGCACGCACATAATGGCGAGTACGGGGAGAAGGAACAGTGCGTACAGGGCTCTGGAGACGCACATGAGGCTTGGTGCGTGGTGCCAGCACTGGTGGTACTAGGCTGGAGACACGCACCACAGGGAGAGTGCATGGAGGAGAACCAGGGCTCTGAAAACGCACAGGAGGCTTGGTGCGTGGTGCCAGCACTGGTGGTATTGGGCTGGGAACACGTATCTCAGGGCTAGTGCGGGGAGCAGTAACAGGACGCACAGGACTCTGGAGACGCACAGGAGGCTTGGTGCGTGGTGTAGGCACTGTCTTAACCAGACGGCTAGCACGCACCTCAGGATGAGTATGGAGAGCTGTTCCCAGTGACATTAACTCACCAATACGTTCATTCGGACGGATGCCGTGCCTCATGCACCAAACCAGTACATCCCTCATATCTTTCTCCTTCAATTTCTCCATTAACTCCTTTACTGTCTCTGCGTCACTCACCTCCAAATCCGCCCTCACCGGCTCCTTATGTAAAGCAGGAGGAGTTGGCTCAAGTCCCCTGACTGACCCAACTATATTCCCCGAGAGCCCCCCCCCAAGAAATTTTTGGGTTTGACTTGCGGGCTTCCAGCCTTGTTTCCGTGCTGCCTCCTCATATCGCCGCCTCTCCGCTTTCGCTGCCTCCAGCTCCGCTTTGGGGCGGCGACACTCCTCTGGTTCTGCCCAGGGTCCTTCTCCGTCTAGGATTTCCTCCCATGTCCATTCCTCCTTGTACACCTGCTGCTGTCCGTTAACCCGCTGCTTGATCCTTCGTTGGTGGGTGGTTCTGTAACGCTTGTTCTCCTCCTCTTCGGACGAAGAGGAGGAGTAGGGATCAGACCAACATGCAGCGGGTTTAGAAAACATAATGAATTTATTAAACGACGAAGACGAACACGAAACAACACTTGGAATAATTACAAAATAACAAAAAAAACAAGGACAGACCTGAACTAGAGAACTTACAAATAACACGAAGAACGCACGAACAGGTATAGACTACAAACAAAAACGCTACAGTCCCGTGTGGTACGAACATACATACAGACACGGAAGACAACCACCCACAAACAAACAGTGTGAACACCCTACCTTTATATGGTTCCCAATCAGAGGAAACGTCAAACACCTGTCTCTGATTGAGAACCATATAAGGCTAATACCAATGACCTAAACATAGAAACACAAAACATAGAATGCCCACCCCAACTCACGCCCTGACCAACTAAACACATACAAAAATAACAGACAACAGGTCAGGAACGTGACAGATATGAAGAAAATGTAATCTATTTCAGAAGAACAGAATAGCATTCTCTGAGTTGTCCTTATGTTAGTGTCACGTTCCTGACCTGTTTTCTGTTAGTTTTGTATTGTGTTAGTTGGTCAGGACGTGAGTTTGGGTGGGCAGTCTATGTTTTGTGTTTCTATGTTGGTTTAATGGGTACCTGATATGGTTCTCAATTAGAGGCAGGTGGTTTTCATCTCCTCTGATTGAGAATCATATTAAGGTAGGTGGTGTCACATTGTTTGTTTGTGGGTGGTTGTCTCCTGTGTCAGTGTCTGTATGTTACGCCACACGGGACTGTTTCGGTATCGTTCGTTCGTTCGTTTTGTATGTAGTCTGTTTCCTGTTCATGCGTTCTTCACGTTATATGTAAGTTCGTGTCCAGGTCTGTCTACATCGTTTATTTGTTTTGTAGTTTATCAAGTGTATTTCGTTTCGTCTTCGTCTTGTTTAATAAATCATTATGTCACATAACCACGCTGCATTTTGGTCGAATCACTACTCCTCCTCTTCGTATGAAGAGGAGGAGGAATTCCGTTACAGTTAGGTCCTGATCTGGTTATGCCAAATGGCTGTGTGCTACACTAGTTCATTTAGCAGACAAGATGTGCTTAGAATTCCGTGGTATTATTTTATAGTATGAAGAATACAGTTGAACAAAGCTGAATAAAATAGAAAGGATATTTTCTCCAAACGATTTGAGGGAGTGAGCAAATATGGCTATTCTGTGTTGAGCGGTATTCCTATATGCTTAATTTAGAGTTATTAATGTAACTTTAGTTGTTCTACAAATGGTGGGCTATATATTTAGATGTTTAATACGTTGTAAGGCTGCATGACGCGACTCTAATGATAATTTGAAAAAAGTTGCTTGAAAGGCATGAGCTCTGCTTTGTTTTTTTGCGCAGTTTACACACACTACATCAGTCACTCATTCACAATTTGACAAGCACTTGATAATGCCTAGAATTTAACGGCAGCATCCCCTTTGTGTGGCTGTATTGCACCGTAAAAAAATCCATCCCTTTTGTGGCCAGTGGCCGTTGTATCCCTCTCCCTGAGTGCTGAGCGCTCCGAATCACCTCTCACTTACATGGCTCTCCATCAAGTGGGTCTTTCTCACAGGCTACAAGTGAAGACAGACAAATCGGGGACGCAACTGCGCGCGCCCTTATCCAATTCCGAGGTGCGTTTTGAAGATATTGGAAGAACTGTCCACATTTACTTTTCGACAGCCAACAAGATGAGTAGGCCTAACGAACAGCAAAAGCACTAGCCTATGTCAATCAACTATCTCCGACAGTACAAAAGTTGACCTATTCTGTGTGAGAAATAAATATTCCAAACATAGTCTGGGACAGTTGTGGGGTGCAATAGATCCCAACTTAATCCAACCACTAGCATCAAAAACCTTTTTTACGAAATGTGGCTGATGCAACAGATCAGAACAGAACGTTCAGCTTAAATGTTGATAAACTATTAGGCTATTTCTTCACATTATAAGCGCAGCAATGCGCACATGGTAGTAGGCAATAAGCGCAAATGTTCCATTAGCGGAAAACACCATTATCAAAAGTGAACCAAATGCAATTATCCATGTAATGTTTTATTATAAAGAGGATGTAAGGGCTGTCGCTCTCCTCATCCTCGGACGAGGAGAGGAGAGAAGGATCATCAGACCAAAATGCAGCATTAGGGAAATAAGCCATCTTTTATTTAACACGACGATGGCAACACGAAAAAACAAAACACTTTCAAAAATACAAAACAAGAAAACGACGTAGACGAAACCTGAACATAAACTTACATAACTAAACGTAACACTTACGGACAGGAAACAGACTACATCGAAACGAAACGAACAACCGAACAGTCCCGTATGGTGCAAGACATAAAACAGATACGGAAGACAATCACCCACAAACAAACAGTGAGAACACCCTACCTAAATATGACTCTTAATTAGAGGAGAACGCAAAACACCTGCCTCTAATTAAGAGCCATACCAGGCAACCAAAACCAACATAGAAACAGATAACATAGACTGCCCACCCAAAACACATGCCCTGACCTAAACACATACAAAAAACAACATAAAACAGGTCAGGACCGTTACAGAACCCCCCCCTCAAGGTGCGAACGCCGGGCGCACCAGCACAAAGCCCAGGGGAGGGTCTGGGTGGGCAGTTGACCACGGTGGTGGCTCCGGCTCTGGACGCTGTCCCCACACCACCATAGTCACTCCCCGCTTCTGTCTTCCCCTCCCAATGACCACCCTAAAACTAACATCCCCTAAATGAATGGCCAGCACCGGGACAAGGGGCAGCACCGGGACAAGGGGCAGCACCGGGACAAGGGGCAGCACCGGGACAAGGGGCAGCACCGGGACAAGGGGCAGCACCGGGACAAGGGGCAGCACCGGGACAAGGGGCAGCACCGGGACAAGGGGCAGCACCGGTACAAGGGGCAGCACCGGGATAAGGGGCAGCACCGGGACAAGGGGCAACACCGGGACAAGGGGCAGGTCCCGGCTGATATACTCAGGCAGATCCTGACTGAACGGCTCTCGACGCTCATGGCTGGCTGACGGCTCTCGACGCTCATGGCAGGCTGACGGCTCTCGACGCTCATGGCAGGCTGACGGCTCTCGACGCTCATGGCAGGCTGACGGCTCTCGACGCTCATGGCAGGCTGACGGCTCTCGACGCTCATGGCAGGCTGACGGCTCTCGACGCTCATGGCGGGCTGACGGCTCTCGACGCTCATGGCTCTCTGACGGCTCTCGACGCTCATGGCTCTCTGACGGCTCTCGACGCTCATGGCTCTCTGACGGCTCTGGCAGATCCTGTCTGGTTGGCGGCTCTGGCAGATCCTGTCTGGTTGGCGGCTCTGGCAGATCCTGTCTGGTTGGCGGCTCTGGCAGATCCTGTCTGGCGGGCGGCTCTAGCGGCTCCTGTCTGGCGGGCGGCTCTAGCGGCTCCTGTCTGGCGGGCGGCTCTAGCGGCTCCTGTCTGGCGGACGGCTCTGTAGGCTCATGGCAGACGGGCGGCTTTGCAGGCTCATGGCAGACGGGCGGCTTTGCAGGCTCATGGCAGACGGATGGCTCAGACGGCGCTGGGGAGACGGATGGCTCAGATGGCGCTGGGGAGACGGATGGCTCAGATGGCGCTGGGGAGACGGATGGCTCAGATGGCGCTGGGGAGACGGATGGCTCTGGCCGGATACGGCGCACTGTAGACCTGGTGCGTGGTGCCGGAACTGGAGGCACCGGGCTAAGGATAAGCACCTTCCTACTAGTGCGGGGAGCAGGGACAGGGCACACTGTACTCTCAAAGCCCACTCTATACCTGATGCGAGGTACCGGCACTGGTGACACCGGGCTGAGGACAAGCACATCAGGATTAGTAGGGGGAGAAGATACAGTGTGTACAGGGCTCTGGAGACGCACAGGAGGCTTAGTGCGTGGTGCCGGAACTGGAGGCACCGAACTGGATACACGCACTACAGAGAGAGTGCGTGGAGGAGGAACTGGGCTCAGGAGACGCACTGGTAGCCTAGTGCGTAGTGTAGGCACTGTAGGTACTAGGCTGGGGCGGGGAGGTGGCGCCGGAAATACCGGACCGTGGAGGCGTACTGGCACTCTTGAGCATTGAGCCTGCCCAACCTTACCTTGCCCAACCCTTGAATGCTCCCGGTCGCCCGACCAGTGCGGGGAGGTGGAATAACCCGCACCGGCCTATGTAGACGAACCGGGGAAACCATGCGTAAGGCAGGTGCCATGTATGCCGGCCCGAGGAGACGCACTGGAGACCAGACGCGTTGAGCCGGCCTCATGACACCTGGCTCAATACCCCATCTAGCCCTGCCAGTGCGGGGAGGTGGAATAACCCGCACTGGGCTATGCCCTCGTACAGGAGACACCGTGCGCTCTACTGCGTAACACGGCGCCTGCCCGTACTCCCGCTCTCCACGGTAAGCCTGGGAAGTGGGCGCAGGTCTCCTACCTGCCCTTGGCCCCATACCTCTTATCCCCCCCCCCAAGAAATTTTTGGGTGTTACTTACGGGCTTTTTTGGCTTCCGTGCCAGACGCGTTCCCTCATAACTCCAGTTCCTCTCTCCGGTAGCCTCTACTCTCCTCAGTGCCTTCAGCTCAGCTTTGGGACGGCGATATTCTCCCTGCTGTGCCCATGGACCTCTCCCGTCCAATATTTCGTCCCAAGTCCAGGAGTCCTTGTTGCCCTGTCGAGCTTTCCCTTGCCGCTTGGTCCTAATTTGGTGGGTGATTCTGTAAGGGCTGTCGCTCTCCTCATCCTCGGACGAGGAGAGGAGAGAAGGATCATCAGACCAAAATGCAGCATTAGGGAAATAAGCCATCTTTTATTTAACACGACGATGGCAACACGAAAAAACAAAACACTTTCAAAAATACAAAACAAGAAAACGACGTAGACGAAACCTGAACATAAACTTACATAACTAAACGTAACACTTACGGACAGGAAACAGACTACATCGAAACGAAACGAACAACCGAACAGTCCCGTATGGTGCAAGACATAAAACAGATACGGAAGACAATCACCCACAAACAAACAGTGAGAACACCCTACCTAAATATGACTCTTAATTAGAGGAGAACGCAAAACACCTGCCTCTAATTAAGAGCCATACCAGGCAACCAAAACCAACATAGAAACAGATAACATAGACTGCCCACCCAAAACACATGCCCTGACCTAAACACATACAAAAAACAACATAAAACAGGTCAGGACCGTTACAGAGGAATTTTTATCGTGAAAGTTATCTTACCCAAACTTGAAACTAATGCATTGCTTATGTATGCCAGTTAGGCTTTACACCCCTTGTAAAGCGGATTAATGTGCTTCATTTTAAGTAGTTATTTGGCCACTTCAGTTGTGATACAAACCTTATCAAAACATATGGGCTAGCCTACATGAGGTGTGCGACTATGATTAGAAAAAATCGGGGGAAAAATGTGTTGTTTTTTATGCTGGGCATCATTCAAATCAAATTTATTTATGAAGCCCAGCCTAAAACCCCAAACAGCAAGCAATGCAGGTGTAGAAGCACGGTGGCTAGGAAAAACTCTCTCCCTGATAATATATAATTCACATGTGATAGGCTAATATTGTCAGCCATCAGACTATTCTTGATTTAATCTTGTCTTTACATATACTAAATAGTATGTGTGAAATTTGTTTTGATTTAGAATGGACCATTATCATGCACTTGTATCTTAACAGGGACAACAGGAAAAAAGACATGTCATCTATGCATTTAAATAGTGCATGGAGGACACTTTTCACGTGGTTCATTTTCATGCAAGCCACATAGGCTATACTCCTATTGTAAATATAAGCAATGTGCTTAATATTAGGAAAGTTGAGAAATAAATATAGTAGGCCTAGCCTATAGAAATCTGATGTGATCCTCCTCTTTTTAGTAGAGGCCATCCTTCTTTTTTCTCGCGCAATTGCATAGCCTATAGAAATGTTGCACAACATGAGCTCATGGGCTCTCATGAAGTGTGATTTTTGATAACATTTGCATTGATGTCAGAGTGATTAGATGGACAATAGAGTGCTGAGTACCAGGCAGTTAGCAAGTTTGGTAGGCTGTTTGGTAGGCTACTAATGACCAGTAGCAGCATCAGAGCTTGGAGAAGCCTAATTACCGTGACTAAACGGTCACGTGGAATTTGACTGCCTTCATGACTTGTGACCGCCAGTGTGGCGGTAATACGGTCACCACAACAGCCCTAGGCATACCACATTTAACTCTCCATTTAGTCAACAAAAAACAGTGCATAATGAATGGGACGTTGCTAAGGAGGCCTGGTAAACAGTGCATGTTCATCACTGATTCTTCAATGAGCAATGAGCCAATCAAATGCCCTGTTGCCTGTAGCAATGTGCCTGAGAACCAATAATAACATTGTTTCACAGCGCTGCTTTAAAAGTGAAAGAATAAACCTGATGCTGCATCAAAAAAAGATGTCTCATCATTGTGAAGAAGAGTCTTATATTTCAGCTTTCATTCCACCCCAGGAAATCCAAAAGCTCCTCTGGATTATTGAATTCTCTCTGTGACAGAAGCACAAGCATAAAGCATGACATGGACTAGCCCGTTGTCCTTTCCACATTCAAGTTGTACCACCACTCACTACTGTTCCTGGTTTTCCTCAGGCCTACCCCCCACTTTCAAAGAACAGCTGAGGAACATGGAAGTTGAGGAGGGTAAGACGGTGTCGCTACACTGTGAACTGTCTAAAGCAGCAGCCTCAGTTGAGTGGAAGAGGGGAGCAAAGCTGCTGAAGAATGTAGGCAAGTACCAGATGAGGAAGAAAGATTTACTGGTGGAATTGAAGATCATCGACGCAAATCTGGAGGACAGTGGGGTTTACGCCTGTATTTGTGGCGAACAAATGACCACAGCAACTGTTACAATGAAGGGTGGGTATATTTTGGTTATGTTAAGTGCAGAAGTCATGAGTTTTATGTCTTATGGAGATGTTGGAGAAAGCTTGAATGTTTAATTGGGCAAATAGACTGTAGATTTAATCAATAGGATATGCGTTTGTATTCAATCCCAGTTGCTTACATAAACAAAGGGAAATGTAGGTTTCATATAGGTTTGACTACCCTCTCCTATGGTGTCTTTCAGCTCGCCCTGTCACATTTATAGAAGAGTTGAGGAACGTTCAGGCCGAGGAGGGCAACACTGTGACGTTGTGCTGTGAGCTCTCTAAACCAGGGATGTCAGTTGAATGGAGGAGAGGAACAGCTCTTCTGCAGAACGGAGAGAAGTACCAAATGAAGCAGAAAGACGCAGCGTTGGAGCTGATCATCAGGAAAACCTTACCTGAGGACAGTGGTGTCTACAGCTGCTTGTCGGAAGACCAGCAAACCTTTGCCACCATCATTATCACTGGTAGGAGGATTTTTTTTGTTGTTGAAAAATGTGTCTTCTGACATTCAAAATTCACAGTGTACCCTTCAATCCCACACACTGTTGATGTTATGGGTTTGTATCATTCTTCAGCCATCCCAGTCACTTTCAAACAGAAGTTGAAAAACCAAGAGGCTCTAGAAGAGGGCAGCGTGACGTTGCGCTGTGAGCTGTCTAAACCAGGGGTCCCCGTGGTGTGGCTGAGGGGAGAGGAGCTGCTGAGGGAAGGTGAGAGGCACCATATGAAGCAGGAGGGCAGGACCGTGGAGATGGTCATCGGGAAGGTGGTCCTTCAGGATGCTGGGGAGTACAGCTGTGTCACAGCCTGCAACGTCAAGACAGCAGCTGATATCAAAGTTAGGGGTATGTTCCGAAACTAACGTTTCAGGCCTACTCAACACTAATATTTTGACGTGCTTTTGAAAATGTCAATGTCTTTAAATTTCGTGTTTTGGATTAAGTGTATTTTCCATAAGGAGGGATGGGGATACACATGAGATGAATCCTTGACCCTGCTTGTCAAATAACATGCCACTGATGGATAGAAATCAAAGCAGTTGAGCCAAATGATGTTTCTCACAGTCTTAAATATGTGTTCTTCTCAGCTCTCCCTGTAATATTCACACAAGAGGTCCAGAGTGCGGTGATCAAAGAAGGGGACAGTGGGGAGTTCTGGTGCGAGCTCTCCAAGCCCGGTGACCCAGTGGACTGGAGGAAGGGCAGAGTCATCCTGAAGTCTGGAGACAAATATGAGATGAAGCAAGAGGGACGCGTCACTAAACTGCTCATCCATAACGTGGAGGAGAGGGATGCTGGGAAATACACCTGTAAGAGTCGAGATGCCCAGTCAACTGCTGAACTGACCGTGACGGGTGAGTCAGACTGGTGATATTGATACACTTTGAGTATACACTTTGTTATATGTTGTTAATATGTATGCAACAACAATATACTGTATAAACAGCGAAGACATAGGCCTTGTACTGTACATGCCCTTTGTGTTTGTTACTGTATCTGCTTGCAGTTTCTGATGTTTCATGGGTCCATGCAGTAACTCTATTTTACACTTGTCCGCTATGAGGACTTTATATGAGTTTTACGATTTACTTTTGCTTGTTGTCCCTAGCTCCTCCCGTCACGTTCAAGGTGAAGTTGAAGAACCTGGAAGTCGAGGAGGAGAACAGTGTGACGTTATTCTGTGAGCTCTCTAAACCAGGACTGACGGCAGAGTGGAGAAAAGGAGAGGGGCTGCTGAAGAACGGAGTAAAGTACCAGATAAAGAAGAGAGAGGCAACAATGGAACTGACAATAAGGAATGCGGTGCTTGAGGACACCGGACTCTACAGCTGTGTTTACGCAGAAGCCAAAACCACCGCCACTGTCAACATCACCCGTAAGAGGAGTTGCTCTTGGTTTGCTATGACTTTATTTCACTTTATGGAGGAAGGCCTCCCTCTGTTATGCCTGGTTCCTGTTAAAGGGATGTTTTACTCAACAATGATAATTTGCATATACTTTGCGTAACAATCACCGTTTTTGCTCTGTACTGAAAGTGCTCTCGAATCTTAAACTCAACAGCTGACATGCAACATTTTTGGGGATAGTATTAAAAGTGAATTTATGAACAAAATATTAAAATATAGTTTTTGAGTAAAATATCCCTTTAAGCACTTAATGACATATTTGCAAAAGCACTACAAACGGTTGGTTTTGATCTCATGTCCTCAGCCATCCCTGTCACCTTCAAGATGGGTCTTAAGAACCAGGAGGCCTCAGAGGGGGGCATCGTGACCCTGCGCTGTGAGCTGTCTAAAGCTGGGGTCCCGGTGGAGTGGCGGAAAGGGGAGGAGGAGGTGAGCCCTGGAGGAAGGTACCAGATGAAGCTGGAGGGAAAGATAGCGGAGTTGCACATTAGAAACATCCAGCCAGAGGACGTGGGGGAGTACAGCTGTATATTCGGAGACCAGAAAACCACTGCTGAAGTCAACGTGAGAGGTACAGTACATTCCTGTTGTCTGGCTGTCATTTTGTGTAATGCTCAATCACCAGGAAACAAAGAGTTGAAGTATGGGCCTCCCTAGCAACTGTACCAAAGTGTTCTAGAATACGCAATAAGCAAGAGGTCAATGCAATTGCTCTCTCTAGGAATAAAACAATACACATTCAATATATTCCAGAACAATATTTTGCCATGACAGACAAATCGTAGCCTACACAGTATCATATATACACTGTATAGTATAGTGCAATGGCCCCCAAAGACAAGGCATTTTCTGATGATGTCGCTCTCTGGTCCATACAGCTGCTGCCTCAGTGTTCTTTGAGAAGGAGCTGGAGAGCAATGTGGTGATGGAGGGGAAGTCCGTGGTCCTCTCCTGTGAGGTCTCCAGTGCCACTGTCCCCGTCACCTGGAAGAAGGACGCCTGCCTGGTCACAGATGGGGAGAGGTGCATTGTAAAAAAGAAAGGTCCCGTTCACACCCTGGAGATCAAGATGCTGAGTCTGGAGGATGCCGGGGAGTACAGCTGCATCACTAGGGGGAAGAAAACCACAGCCATGCTGGTTGTGAAAGGTAGGTCTAACCCATCCTAGTGGGCCAGTCCCCATCCTAGTGGGGACTGAAGTAAATCTACAGTACTGTGTATCCTCTTTAAATTTACAAAATTATAGGAGCACAATGAGTCTTTGTTTCACCCTGTTTTGGTATGTGATTAGTGTGGGTAGAGGATAGCTTATATCTTTCCACAAATATAAGGGATGGTGGTAGACCATCAACAAGATAAGATTACCTAATTGCATTTTTTTGCGTAGGTCATCTCATCTCTGTATGGCTTGCTACATTAACCTATTAAAAACGCTCCCGAGTCTAACTCTTTCTCTACAGAGCGTGTGAAAATATTGTCCGGACTGAAGGACATGAAAGTCACAGCCGGGCAGGACGCAGTGTTTGTGTGTGAGCTGTCCCATGCCGAGGTGAGTGAAGGCGAGTGGTGGCTGGGCTCCAGCCCACTGCAGAAGAACGAAATGAACCAGATGAGCTTTGAGGGCCACCAGCACTGCCTGGTCTTGACCATGACCACCCCGGAGGAGACCGGGACCGTGGCCTTCGTGGTTGGGGAGGAGAGAACCTCTGCCCAACTGCTAGTTGTCCACAAACCCAAAGGTGTGCTGCCTCTTTTAATTTGTTAATGGACAGTACAATGCGAAGTTATTCTCTTTAACCACTCATACAGTATGTGTGTGCAATTAGGGCGCATTTACTTAGTTTAATCTGTTTCCTGTCTCTATCAGTACTCATTGAGAAGAAGCCCCAGGACATTGACATCATGGAAGGGGAGACGGCCACCTTATCCTGTACGACCTCTGACCTCATTACCCCTGTCACATGGAGAAGGAACAACATGCCCCTACTGAACGGAGACAAGTATGAGACGCGTAAGAAGGGCAAGCTCAACCTCCTACTCATCCATGAGACGGAACCAGAGGACTCTGGGATATACTCCTGTGACACTGGAGACATGCAGAGCGATGCCTATCTGACGGTCAATGGTAAAGACATAAAGTAGCACTGTTTTTCTGTACCATAGTTAGGGAACATTATTCTTTGACTTATCCTCATGGGCCATTCTATGGGGATATTCTGTAAGTGCAATACCTTAAAATTTATTTTATGAACATTTGAGTAATACTAACTTTATTCCATCTACCCAGAGCTACCACTGTACTTCGAGGAGGAGCTGCAGGCTGTGGAGGCTGAGGAGGGTGGCACAGCCTTTCTGTTTTGTGAGCTGTCTAAGCCCGGAGTCCCAGTCCAGTGGAGGAAAGGCCGGCTGCCTCTCAGGCCCAACAGGAAGTACCAGATGAAGCAGGACAACTGTGTGTTTCAGCTACACATCCTGGAGCTGAAAAAGGAAGACAGTGGCAGCTACTCGTGCCAGGCAGGTTGCGTGGAGACCACCGCCTCTGTGTCTGTGAAAGGTATGTGTGTGATTGGTTGTGTAATAGCACACGCCTGCTGCATGTAGAGGAATCACACCTCATCACAGTCATGTTCAGTGCATCAAAACTCCAAGAAGTATAAAGTATAAACACTAATATATATGCACTGTACACATTTTGAGAGTTGACTTTCCTCTGTGTCCAGTTAAAGTACTCATTGAGAAGAAGCCCCGGGACACTGTCATCATGGAAGGGGAGACGGCGACCTTATCCTGTACGACCTCTGACCTCACTACCCCTGTCACATGGAGACGCAACAACATGCCCCTACTGAACGGAGACAAGTATGAGAACCGTAAGGAGGGCAAGCTCAACCTGCTTCTCATCCATAATGTGGACCCAGATGACTCTGGGATATACTCCTGTGACACTGGAGACATGCAGAGCAGCGCCAATCTGACTGTCACAGGTAAGGATTCCCCATCATCTACAGAAAAGCAACATAACCAGGATCTTATGTTTATCTCAGGGGGTTACAATATTCAGAATTCTTTCTGTGCATTACTTACCCTAACATTGGTAAGTTGGAACATAGATTAGTAAGAGAGGGCATCAATGGGAGGGTGGGACAAGCTTGGCTTGGGTGGAGTAAATGGGGGAGAACTGGGAGGGGGTGGTGGAGAGGGATGTATTTGGTTTGGGAGACAGAGGGAAGAACTTAATAATACTAAGAATTAGACAGGACCCAAATGTAACAGGTATCACTATTAGTCAACATGAATATAAATAAACTTATTTGCAGGTGATCTCTTGATATACCTGACCAATATTGAAAACTTAATACCCTTTGCTAAAAATATTTTCTGAATACACTAAAATCTCAGGATATAAAATTATCTTGGAATGGAACAAAATAATGGAAAAATAATAATACCTCATGATGCACAGCAGTCCTTTAAGTGGATAACAAAACATATTAAATACTTAGGATGCTTAACAAGTGACAGCAAACAACAAATATATGAAGATCATTTTATTCCATTACTCAACAATATTAAATCTGATCTAATTAAATGGAATAATCTTCCCATTAACCTTCCAGGTAGATTTCATTTCTTTAGAATGGCATGACTCCCAAAGTTTTTGCATTTATGTTCGGTAATACCAATTACCCCGCCAAAGACGTGCTTTAAAAAAGTATTAGAAATACAAATAATAGAACGAAAGAACATAGAATACCCACAATAAATCACACGAAATTCAGAATATTGTTGTTATCTCTTTCTATTACTCACCCTAACATTGGTCAAATGGAACATGGATTTGGAATTCCCTTATTGTCTTCCAACTACCCAGAGCTGCCTCCATGCTTTGAAGAAGAGCTGCAGGCTGTGGAGGCTGAGGAAGGAGGCACGGCCTTCCTGTCCTGTGAACTGTCTAAGCCTGGAGTCCCAGTCCAGTGGAGGAAGGGCCGGCTGCCTCTCAGGCCCAACAGGAAGTACCAGATGAAGCAGGACGGCTGTGTGTTTCAGCTACACATCCTGGAGCTGAAGTCCGAGGACAGTGGCAGCTACTCGTGCCAGGCAGGTTGTGTGGAGACCACCGCCACTGTGTCTGTGAAAGGTATGTGTGTGATTGGTTGTGTAATAGCACACGCCTGCTGCATGTAGAGGACTCACACCCCATCAAATCAAATCAAATTGTATTAGTCACATGCGCCGAATACAACAAGTGTAAACCTTACAGTGAAATGCTCACTTACGAGCCCCTAACCAACAATGCAGTTTAAAAGACATACAGATAGGAACAAGAGATAAAAGTAACAAGTAATTAAAGAGCAGCAGTGAAATGACAATAGCGAGACTATATACAGGGGGGTACCGATACAGAGTCAATGTGCGGGGGCACCGGTTATTTAAAGTAGTATGTCCATGTAGGTAGAGTTATTAAAGTGACTATGCATAGATGACAACAGAGAGTAGCAGTGGTGTAAAGAGGGGGGGGGGGGGGGGGGGGGGCACTGTAAATGTGCCTGGGTAGCCTTTTGGCTAGATGTTCAGGAGTCTTATGGCTTGGGGGTAGAAGCTGTTTAGAAGCCTCTTGGACCTAGACTTGGCGCTCCGGTACCGCTTGCCGTGCGGCAGCAGAGAGAGCAGTCTATGAGTAGGGTGGCTGGAGTCTTTGACAATTTTTAGGGCCTTCTTCTGACACCGCCTGGTATAGAGGTCCTGGATGGCAGGAAGCTTGGACCCAGTGACGTACTGGGCCGTTCGCACTACCCTCTGTATTGCCTTGCGGTCGTAGGCCGAGCAGTTGCCATACCAGGCAGTGATTCAACCAGTCAGGATGCTCTCGATGGTGCAGCTGTAGAACAGCTCATCACGGCCATATTCAGTGCAACAAAACTCCAAGAAGTATAATGTATAAACACAATTATATGTGTACTGTACACATTTTGAGAGTTGACTTTCCTCTGTGTCCAGTTAAAGTACTCATTGAGGAGAAGCCCCGGGACACCGTCATCATGGAAGGGGAGACGGCAACCTTATCCTGTACGACCTCTGACCTCACTACTCCTGTCACATGGAGACGCAACAACATGCCCCTACTGAACGGAGACAAGTATGAGAACCGTAAGGAGGGCAAGCTCAACCTGCTTCTCATCCACAATGTGGACCCAGATGACTCTGGGATATACTCCTGTGATACTGGAGACATGCAGAGCAGCGCCAATCTGACTGTCACAGGTAAGTATTCCCCATCATCTACAGAGAAGCAACATAACCAGGATCTTATGTTTATCTCAGGGGGTTACAATATTCAGATTTTTTTCTGTGCATTACTCACCCTAACATTGGTCAAATGGAACATAGATTTGTAAGAGAGGGCATCAATGGGAGGGTGGGACAAGCTTGGCTTGGGTGGAGTAAATAGGGCAGAACTGGGATGGGGTTGTGGAGAGGGATGTATTTGGTTTGGGAGACAGAGAAGGAAGAACTTAATAATACTAAGAAATAGACAGTACCCAAATGTAACTGGTATCACTATTAGTAAACATGTGTATAAAATAAATATATTTGCAGGTGATCTCCTGATATACCTGACCAATATTGAAAAGTCAATGCCCCCTTTGCTAAAAATATTTTCTGAATACACTAGTCTCAGGATATAAAATTATCGTGGAATGGAACAAAATAATGGAAAAATAATAATACCTCATGATGCACAGCAGTCCTTTAAGTGGATAACAAAACATATTAAATACTTAGGATGCTTAACAAGTGACAGCAAACAACAAATATATGAAGATAACTTTATTCCATCACTCAACAATATGAAATCTGATCTAATTAAATGGAATAATCTTCCCATTAACCTTCCAGGTAGATTTCATTTCTTTAGAATGGCATGACTCCCAAAGTTTTTGCATTTATGTTCGGTAATACCAATTACCCCGCCAAAGACGTGCTTTAAAAAAGTATTAGAAATACAAATAATAGAACGAAAGAACATAGAATACCCACAATAAATCACACGAAATTCAGAATATTGTTGTTATCTCTTTCTATTACTCACCCTAACATTGGTCAAATGGAACATGGATTTGGAATTCCCTTATTGTCTTCCAACTATCCAGAGCTGCCTCCATGCTTTGAAGAAGAGCTGCAGGCTGTGGAGGCTGAGGAAGGAGGCACGGCCTTCCTGTCCTGTGAACTGTCTAAGCCTGGAGTCCCAGTCCAGTGGAGGAAGGGCCGGCTGCCTCTCAATCCCAACAGGAAGTACCAGATGAAGCAGGACGGCTGTGTGTTTCAGCTACACATCCTGGAGCTGAAGTCCGAGGACAGTGGCAGCTACTCGTGCCAGGCAGGTTGTGTGGAGACCACCGCCTCTGTGTCTGTGAAAGGTATGTGTGTGATTGGTTGTGTAATAGCACATGCCTGCTGCATGTAGAGGACTCACACCCCATCAAATCAAATCAAATTGTATTAGTCACATGCGTCGAATACAACAACTGTAAACCTTACAGTGAAATGCTCACTTACGAGCCCCTAACCAACAATGCAGTTTAAAAGACATACAGATAGGAACAAGAGATAAAAGTAACAAGTAATTAAAGAGCAGCAGTGAAATGACAATAGCGAGACTATATACAGGGGTGGTACCGATTCAGAGTCAATGTGCGGGGGCACCGGTTATTTAAAGTAGTATGTCCATGTAGGTAGAATTATTAAAGTGACTATGCATAGATGACAACAGAGAGTAGCAGTGGTGTAAAGAGGGGGTGGGGGTGGGGGGGGGGGGGCACTGTAAATGTGCCTGGGTAGCCATTTGACTAGATGTTCAGGAGTCTTATGGCTTGGGGGTAGAAGCTGTTTAGAAGCCTCTTGAACCTAGACTTGGCGCTCCGGTACCGCTTGCCGTGCGGCAGCAGAGAGAACAGTCTATGAGTAGGGTGGCTGGAGTCTTTGACAATTTTTAGGGCCTTCTTCTGACACCGCCTGGTATAGAGGTCCTGGATGGCAGGAAGCTTGGATCCAGTGACGTACTGGGCCGTTCGCACTACCCTCTGTATTGCCTTGCGGTCGTAGGCCGAGCAGTTGCCATACCAGGCAGTGATGCAACCAGTCAGGATGCTCTCGATGGTGCAGCTGTAGAACAGCTCATCACGGCCATATTCAGTGCATCAAAACTCCAAGAAGTATAATGTATAAACACAATTATATGTGTACTGTACCCATTTTGAGAGTTGACTTCCCTCTGTCCAGTTAAAGTACTCATTGAGGAGAAGCCCCGGGACACCCTCATCATGGAAGGGGAGACGGCGACCTTATCCTGTACGACTTCTGACCTCACTACTCCTGTCACATGGAGACGCAACAACATGCCCCTACTGAACGGAGACAAGTATGAGAACCGTAAGGAGGGCAAGCTCAACCTGCTTCTCATCCACAATGTGGACCCAGATGACTCTGGGATATACTCCTGTGATACTGGAGACATGCAGAGCAGCGCCAATCTGACTGTCACAGGTAAGGATTCCCCATCATCTACAGAGAAGCAACATAACCAGGATCTTATGTTTATCTCAGGGGGTTACAGTATTCAGATTTTTTTCTGTGTATTACTCACCCTAACATTGGTAAGTTGGAACATAGATTAGTAAGAGAGGGCATCAATGGGAGGGTGGGACAAGCTTGGCTTGGGTGGAGTAAATAGGGCAGAACTGAGATGGGGTTGTGGAGAGGGATGTATTTGGTTTGGGAGACAGAGAAGGAAGAACTTAATAATACTAAGAAATAGACAGGACCCAAATGTAACTGGTATCACTATTAGTAAACATGTGTATAAAATAAATATATTTGCAGGTGATCTCCTGATATACCTGACCAATATTGAAAACTCAATGCCCCCTTTGCTAAAAATATTTTCTGAATACACTAGTCTCAGGATATAAAATTATCTTGGAATGGAACAAAATAATGGAAAAATAATAATACCTCATGATGCACAGCAGTCCTTTAAGTGGATAACAAAACATATTAAATACTTAGGATGCTTAACAAGTGACAGCAAACAACAAATATATGAAGATAACTTTATTCCATTACTCAACAATATGAAATCTGATCTAATTAAATGGAATAATCTTCCCATTAACCTTCCAGGAAGATTTCATTTCTATAGAATGGCATGACTCCCAAAGTTTTAGCATTTATGTTCGGTAATACCAATTACCCCGCCGAAAACGTTTTTAAAAAAAGTATACTTGTCAGAAAAACCATAGAATTAAAAGGAAAGTATTACATCTTCCTAAGTCTGAGGCTGGTTTTAATCTTCCAGACTTGGGTGGTGAGTTGATACAATTCCAAGACTTTCACTTGCTACATATAGTTAAATGCTCTAAAGAGGAACAATGGGTAGATATTGAATATGTGCATGCTCATCCCCAGAATCTTTTCACGTGTCTATTTTCAAAGGATAAAGCTAAGAGCACAAATAACTTCATATTTACGAATACTATAAAAATATTGAAGAAAATGTGATGTATTTTGCAGGAACCAATATCACTCCCTATGAACACAACGTTAGGGAACAATCCTTTGGATAGCTTTTCAGAATTCATTGACAAATTGATCCACATCTTACAATATTACAATACAATTGTCACGGCCGTTGAATGACGTGGACCAAGGTGCAGCGTTGTAAGCGTACATTTTCTTTTTATTAGGTGATGATGCCGAACAAAACAATAAACACTACAAAAGAAGCCATTAAGGCTATGTGCCACAAACAAAGTTAACCTCCCACAAAGACAGGTGGGGAAAAAGGGCTACCTTTGTATGGTTCTCAATCAGAGACAACGATAGACAGCTGTCCCTGATTGAGAACCCTACCCGGCCAAAACATAGAAATACAAATAATAGAAGGAAAGAACATAGAATACCCACCCCAAATCACACCCTGACCGAACCAAATAGAGACATAAAAAGGATCTCTAAGGTCAGGGCGTAACAACAATATTCTGAATTATCTCTTTCTATTACTCACCCTAACATTGGTCAAATGGAACGTAGATTTGGAATTCCCTTATTGTCTTCCAACTACCCAGAGCTGCCTCCATGCTTTGAAGAAGACCTTCAGGCTGTGGAGGCTGAGGAAGGAGGCACGGCCTTCCTGTCCTGTGAACTGTCTAAGCCTGGAGTCCCAGTCCAGTGGAGGAAGGGCCGGCTGCCTCTCAGGCCCAACAGGAAGTACCAGATGAAGCAGGACGGCTGTGTGTTTCAGCTACACATCCTGGAGCTGAAGTCCGAGGACAGTGGCAGCTACTCGTGCCAGGCAGGTTGTGTGGAGACCACCGCCTCTGTGTCTGTGAAAGGTATGTGTGTGATTGGTTGTGTAATAGCACACACTTGCTGCATATAGAGGAATCACACCTCATCAAATCAAATCAAATTGTATTAGTCACATGCGCCGAATACAACAAGTGTAAACCTTACAGTGAAATGCTCAGTTACGAGCCCCTAACCAACAATGCAGTTTAAAAGACATACAGATAGGAACAAGAGATAAAAGTAACAAGTAATTAAAGAGCAGCAGTGAAATGACAATAGCGAGACTATATACAGGGGGGGTACCGATTCAGAGTCAATGTGCGGGGGCACTGGTTATTTAAAGTAGTATGTACATGTAGGTAGAGTTATTAAAGTGACAATGCATAGATGTTACAGAGAGTAGCAGTGGTGTACAGAGGGGGTGGGGGGGGGGGGGGCACTGCAAATAGTCTGGGTTGCCATTTGACTAGATGTTTAGGAGTCTTATGGCTTGGGGGTAGAAGCTGTTAAGGAGCGTCTTGGACCTAGACTTGGCGCTCCAGTACCGCTTGCCATGCGGTAGCAGAGAGAACAGTCTATGAGTAGGGTGGCGGGAGTCTTTGACAATTTTTAGGGCCTTCTTCTGACACCGCCTGGTATAGAGGTCCTGGATGGCAGGAAGCTTGGCCCCAGTGATGTACTGGGCCGTTCGCACTACCCTCTGTATTGCCTTGCGGTCAGAGGCCGAGCAGTTGCCATACCAGGCAGTGATTCAACCAGTCAGGATGCTCTCGATGGTGCAGCTGTAGAACAGCTCATCACGGCCATATTCAGTGCAACAAAACTCCAAGAAGTATAAAGTATAAACACAAATATACACTGCTCAAAAAAATAAAGGGAACACTTAAACAACACAATGTAACTCCAAGTCAATCACACTTCTGTGAAATCAAACTGTCCACTTAGGAAGCAACACTGATTGACAATACATTTCACATGCTGTTGTGCAAATGGATTAGAGAAAAGGTGTAAATGATAGGCAATTAGTAAGACACCCCCAAAAAAGGAATGGTTCTGCAGGTGGTGACCACACACCACTTCTCAGTTCCTATGCTTCCTGGCTGATGTTTTGGTCACTTTTGAATGCTGGCAGTGCTTTTACTCTAGTGGTAGCATGAGACGGAGTCTACAACCCACACAAGTGGCTCAGGTAGTGCAGCTCATCCAGGATGGCACATCAATGCGAGCTGTGGCAAAAAGGTTTGCTGTGTCTGTCAGCGTAGTGTCCAGAGCATGCAGGCGCTACCAGGAGACAGGCCAGTACATCAGGAGACGTGGAGGAGGCCGTAGGAGGGCAACAACCCAGAAGCAGGACCGCTACCTCCGCCTTTGTGCAAGGAGGTGCACTGCCAGAGCCCTGCAAAATGACCTCCAGCAGGCCACAAATGTGCATGTGTCTGCTCAAATGGTCAGAAACAGACTCCATGAGGGTGGTATGAGTGCCCAACGTCCACAGGTGGGGGTTGTGCTTACAGCCCAACAACGTGCAGGACGTTTGGCATTTGCCAGAGAACACCAAGATTGGCAAATTCGCCACTGGCGCCCTGTGCTCTTCACAGATGAAAGCAGGTTCACACTGAGCACATGAGCACGTGACAGACGTGACAGAGTCTGGAGACGCCGTGGAGAACGTTCTGCTGCCTGCAACATCCTCCAGCATGACCGGTTTGGCGGTGGGTCAGTCATGGTGTGGGGTGGCATTACTTTGTGGGGCCGCACAGCCCTCCATGTGCTCGCCAGAGGTAGCTTGACTGCCATTAGGTACCGAGATGAGATCCTCAGACCCCTTGTGAGACCATATGCTGACACATGCACATTTGTGGCCTGCTGGAGGTCATTTTGCAGGGCTCTGGCAGTGCACCTCCTTGCACAAAGGCACTGGGTAGCGGTCCTGCTGCTGGGTTGTTGCCCTCCTACGGCCTCCTCCACGTCTCCTGATGTACTGGCCTGTCTCCTGGTAGCGCCTCCATGCTCTGGACACTACGCTGACAGACACAGCAAACCTTTTTGCCACAGCTCGCATTGATGTGCCATCCTGGATGAACTGCACTATATGAGCCACTTGTGTAGGTTGTAGACTCCGTCTCATGCTACCACTAGAGTGAAAGCACTGCCAGCATTCAAAAGTGACCAAAACATCAGCCAGGAAGCATAGGAAGTGGTGTGTGGTCACCACCTGCAGAACCATTCCTTTTTTGGGGGTGTCTTACTAATTGCCTATAATTTACACCTTTTGTCTATTCCATTTGCACAACACCATGTTAAATTTATTGTCAATCAGTGTTGCTTCCTAAGTGGACAGTTTGATTTCACAGAAGTGTGATTGACTTGGAGTTACATTGTGTTGTTTAAGTGTTCCCTTTATTTTTTTGAGCAGTGTATATGCACTGTACACATTTTGAGAGTTGACTTTCCTCTGTGTCCAGTTAAAGTACTCATTGAGAAGAAGCTCCTTGACACCGTCATCATGGAAGGGGAGACGGCGACCTTATCCTGTACGACCTCTGACCTCACTACCCCTGTCACATGGAGACGCAACAACATGCCCCTACTGAACGGAGACAAGTATGAGAACCGTAAGGAGGGCAAGCTCAACCTGCTTCTCATCCACAATGTGGACCCAGATGACTCTGGGATATACTCCTGTGATACTGGAGACATGCAGAGCAGCGCCAATCTGACTGTCACAGGTAAGGATTCCCCATCATCTACAGAGAAGCAACATAACCAGGATCTTATGTTTATCTCAGAGGGTCACAATATTCAGAATTCTTTCTGTGTATTACTCACCCTAACATTGGTCAAATGGAACATAGATTTGTAAGAGAAGGCAGCAATGGGAGGGTGGAACAGGCTTGGCTTGGGTGGAGTAAATGGAGGAGAACTGGGAGGGGGTTGTGGAGAGGGATGTATTTGGTTTGGGAGACAGAGAAGGAAGAACTTGGTAATACTAAGAATTAGACAGGTCCCAATTGTAACAGGTATCGGAATTAATAAACATGACTATAAATAAATATATTTGCAGGTGATCTCCTGATATACCTGACCAATATTGAAAGCTCAATGCCCCCTTTGCTAAAAATATTTTCTGAATACACTAAAATCTCAGGATATAAAATTATCTTGGAATGGAACAAAATAATGGAAAAATAATAATACCTCATGATGCACAGCAGTCCTTTAAGTGGATAACAAAACATATTAAATACTTAGGATGCTTAACAAGTGACAGGAAACAACAAATATATGAAGATAACTTTATTCCATTGCTCAACAATATGAAATCTGATCTATTTAAATGGAATAATCTTCCCATTAACCTTCCAGGTAGATTTCATTTCTTTAGAATGGCATGACTCCCAAAGTTTTTGCATTTATTTTCGGTAATACCAATTACCTCGCCGAAAACGTTTTTAAAAAAAGTATACTTGTCAGAAAAACCATAGAATAAAAAGGAAAGTATTACGTCTTCCTAAGTCTGAGGCTGGTTTTAATCTTCCAGACTTGGAATGGTCACAACTCACTACCCAAGACTTTTACTTGCTACATATAGTTAAATGCTCTAAAGAGGAACAATGGGTACATATTGAAGATGTGCATGCTCATCCCCAGAATCTTTTCACATGTCTATTTTCAAAGGATAAAGCTAAGAACATAAATCACTTTCTATTTAATAACACTATAAAAATATTGAAGAAAATGTCATGTATTTTGCAAGAACCAATATCACTCGCTATAAACACAACCTTATGGAACAATCCTTTGGATAGCTTTTCAGAATTCACTGATAAATTGATCTACATCTTACAATATTACAGTACAATATTCTGAATTATCTCTTTCTATTACTCACCCTAACATTGGTCAAATGGAACATGGATTTGGAATTCCCTTATTGTCTTCCAACTACCCAGAGCTGCCTCCATGCTTTGAAGAAGAGCTGCAGGCTGTGGAGGCTGAGGAAGGAGGCACGGCCTTCCTGTCCTGTGAACTGTCTAAGCCTGGAGTCCCAGTCCAGTGGAGGAAGGGCCGGCTGCCTCTCAATCCCAACAGGAAGTACCAGATGAAGCAGGACGGCTGTGTGTTTCAGCTACACATCCTGGAGCTGAAGTCCGAGGACAGTGGCAGCTACTCGTGCCAGGCAGGTTGTGTGGAGACCACCGCCACTGTGTCTGTGAAAGGTATGTGTGTGATTGGTTGTGTAATAGCACACGCCTGCTGCGTGTAGAGGAATCACACCACATCACAGTCATATTCAGTGCATCAAAACTCCAAGAAGTATACAGTATAAAGACTAATATATATGTACTGTACCCATTTTGAGAGTTGACTTTCCTCTGTCCAGTTAAAGTACTCATTGAGAAGAAGCCCCGGGACACCGTCATCATGGAAGGGGAGACAGCGACCTTATCCTGTACGACCTCTGACCTCACTACCCCTGTCACATGGAGACGCAACAACATGCCCCTAGTGAACGGAGACAAGTATGAGAACCGTAAGGAGGGCAAGCTCAACCTGCTTCTCATCCACAATGTGGACCCAGATGACTCTGGGATATACTCCTGTGACACCGGAGGCATGCAGAGCAGTGCCAATCTGACTGTCACAGGTAAGGATCATCTACAGAGAAGCAACATAACCAGGATCTTATGTTTATCTCAGAGGGTCACAATATTCAGAATTCTTTCTGTGTATTACTCATCCTAACACTGGTCAAATGGAACATAGATTTGTAAGAGAGGGCATCAATGGGAGGGTGGGACAAGGTTGGCTTGGGTGGAGTAAATGGAGGAGAACTGGGGGGGGGGGGGGGGGGGGGGGTGTGTTTGGGAGACCGAAGGAAGGACTTAATAATAATACAATGTAATTGTATTACTTTTTCTGTGACTTGTAAAATGAATAAGAGTTCTGAACAGATTAGGAATGTATGTCGAATCATTATTATTATTTCTGGTTTAATAAATTGTGACAATAAAATAATTTTAAAAAGCTTATAAGCAATAGAATGGCAAAGGTCTTACCAGACTTGATACATATCAATCAAACAGGGTTTATTATCAATCAAACAGGGTTTATAAAAAATACACATTTACCAACAAATACAAGAACTTGTTTCATTTTAACACCACGCTCAAAACAACCTGGATATAGATTTATCAATAATGGCTGTTGATGCCAAAAAGGCTTTCGACCAGCTTGAATGGCCTTTAACTTTATTCCATTACTCAACAACATGAAATCTGATCTAATTCAATGGAAAAATCTTCCCATAAACCTTACAGGTAGATATAATTTCTTTAGAATTGCATGACTCCCAAAGGTTTTGCATTTATTTTCGGTAATACTAATTACCCCGCCGAAGAAGTGCAAGTCTTAGAAATACAAATAATAGAACGAAAGAACATAGAATACCCACAATAAATCACACCCTGACCAAACCAAATAGAGACATAAAAAGGATCTCTAAGGTCAGGGCGTAATTCAGAATATTGTTGTTATCTCTTTCTATTACTCACCCTAACATTGGTCAAATGGAACATGGATTTGGAATTCCCTTATTGTCTTCCAACTACCCAGAGCTGCCTCCATGCTTTGAAGAAGAGCTGCAGGCTGTGGAGGCTGAGGAAGGAGGCACGGCCTTCCTGTCCTGTGAACTGTCTAAGCCTGGAGTCCCAGTCCAGTGGAGGAAGGGCCGGCTGCCTCTCAGGCCCAACAGGAAGTACCAGATGAAGCAGGACGGCTGTGTGTTTCAGCTACACATCCTGGAGCTGAAGTCCGAGGACAGTGGCAGCTACTCGTGCCAGGCAGGTTGTGTGGAGACCACCGCCACTGTGTCTGTGAAAGGTATGTGTGTGATTGGTTGTGTAATAGCACACGCCTGCTGCATGTAGAGGATTCACACCCCATCAAATCAAATCAAATTGTATTAGTCACATGCGCCGAATACAACAAGTGTAGACCTTACAGTGAAATGCTCACTTACGAGCCCCTAACCAACAATGCAGTTAAAAGAAATACAGATAGGAACAAGAGATAAAAGTAACAAGTAATTAAAGAGCAGCAGTGAAATAACAATAGCGAGACTATATACAGGGGGGTACCGAGTCAATGTGTGGGGGCAGTGGTTATTTGAGGTAGTATGTACATGTAGGTAGAGTTATTAAAGTGACAATGCATAGATGACAACAGAGAGTAGCAGTGGTAGGGGTGAAAGGGGGGGGGGGACACTGCAAATAGTCTGGGTAGCCATTTGACTAGATGTTCAGGAGTCTTATGATTTGGGGGTAGAAGCTGTTAAGAAGCCTCTTAGACCTAGACTTGGCGCTCCGGTGACGCTTGCCGTGCGATAGCAGAGAGAACAGTCTATGAGTAGGGTGGCTGGAGTCTTTGACAATTTTTAGGGCCTTCTTCTGACACCGCCTGGTATAGACGTCCTGGATGGCAGGAAGCTTGGCCCCAGTGATGTACTGGGCCGTTCGCACTACCCTCTGTAGTGCCTTGTGGTCAGAGGCCGAGCAGTTGCCGTAGCAGGCAGTGATGCAACCAGTCAGGATGCTCTTGATGGTGCAGCTGTAGAACAGCTCATCACGGCCATATTCAGTGCAACAAAACTCCAAGAAGTATTAAGTATAAACACAATTATATGTGTACTGTACACATTTTGAGAGTTGACTTTCCTCTGTGTCCAGTTAAAGTACTCATTGAGAAGAACCCCCGGGACACCGTCATCATGGAGGGGGAGACGGCGACCTTATCCTGTACGACCTCTGACCTCACTACCCCTGTCACATGGAGACGCAACAACATGCCCCTACTGAACAGAGACAAGTATGAGAACCGTAAGGAGGGCAAGCTCAACCTGCTTCTCATCCACAATGTGGACCCAGATGACTCTGGGATATACTCCTGTGATACTGGAGACATGCAGAGCAGCGCCAATCTGACTGTCACAGGTAAGAATTTCCCATCAGAGAAGTAACATAACCAGGGACTTATTTCAGCTTTTTACAGTATTCAGAATTCTTTCTGTGTGTTACTCACCCTAACATTGGTCAAGTGGAACATAGATTTGTAAGAGAGGTGTCGTGGTGAATTCCTTTATTATCAAATGAGGAGATACAAACATATCACACAAGTCAGAGTTATACTTAAACTAAATACTTTTTTCACTTATTAATAAGGAACACATGTCACACGACACCCACACAAGTGAATGATGTGAGTGCTCTTCAATTACTATGGCTGGTCAACAAACCACCCTTAGATGAGTCATCGAGAGCCCCGAGACCAAGTATACAAAGGTATTTTATAGCAAAGATACACCCCCTTAGTCTACATGACAAACAGCAAATGTGTGGAATGGGTCACAAGGTTGGGATCCGTATGAAAGAAATTAATAATTCACAGCAGATGGTTTCTGCTGTAAAGACTGTTCTCATTGTGTGGAAACCAGGGTCTGGCCCCCAAAACAAGCTTCCCCTCATCATTATCCATAGCCGAGCCATCTTCACCCTGGTAACTCCCGGCACACAAACATCAACTCATGCTATGAAATGCTGTCTTTAGGCCTTGATCAGCAAAGGCGTCGTAAATCCACTGTCGGCATTAAAGCCCCAGAGGCCCGCTCAGTTCACACAGACACATAATACTTCTAAGAACCCACTATTCTGTTGCATAAACCAACCGTTTGATGCAATAACAGTATTGTAACATAATATTGTAATTTCGCTCCCCCATTTTGAGAATTCTATCGACTTAAAAGAAAATAACAAGATTTTTGTTCAAATTACTTCACATGTAGAACAAAAAATAAGGAATCAAACAACTTTTGACTCAAACATACAGGAAGAAAACGTCCTTGCAATAATACACTACCATTGTAAATGACCATACGTCGGTTCATTGAGCCTTTAACCTTAACATAAAATGATCCTTAATTTGGGAATGATGTAAACATGAAAATATCGTTAACAAATGATCTGCAGTTTAAATCGAAGTACATTTTTCATCAGTACGAAACAAATCATCGTGTTGATACTAAGCCTACTCCCCTAGGTCAGCATCCCAGAAACTAAAATTAGCATATCTGGTTGGACAAATCAAAGTAGTGAATCCGGGTTTATTGCGTTGGTGCGTAATGAACGTAACCCAGGACAAGCATCACGATCCCACTATTTAGAAGGCTACTCCTATAGATCAAATAGATTAGGATCATTTTCACTCTCAGGATCAGAGTTCACCCTCTCCATTCACCAGGGCGTGCTGAGAATAGTGTCGACATCTTTAGTACACAACAACAATCAAAACCATCAATCCGTAATACATGAATTGCGTCACTCATATGGTTATTAACATACTAAACTCAAATCAATCAGTCCGTTTTTAAAAATCATTCAGTTTCCAAATCGTAATCAAAACCCAATTAATTATCCAACCCAAATTTAGAATGACAATGCTCAGGGATTCACATTGGTCCTAACACTCAACGTTAAAACCCTCAACATAACACACAACAACATTGGCAGAATGTACATGTATATTAAAATACAGTATAATTATCCTATAATTCTAGTATTACGTTTATTATCACGATTTTAATTACAGATCATCATCTTAATGCATTCTTAATCTAAATTACTGTACATTTTGCAGTGTGTAGATGACCAAAAAATATATATATTTTTAGACAAGCCTAAATCAATTATGGACACAGGTGACCAACCCCCCCCCCCCCCCCCCCCCCCCTTCAGGCACTGATTCTTCTGGCGTCTTTTCATTGGTTCTTCTTCAGATAGCTTCATGGTTCAAAGTTGAAGGCCCACGATAATGTCCCACCTGAGCTGCCACCACCTTTACCACCCATTATATCTTGACCATTTGCCAACGATACCAGCAACATGAGAGAAGTTTGGAACAGATCTCTCTCCATGCTCACTCCACGTGGACTCCTGTCACACTCCTGAGAGAAGAGGCATGAGAGAAAAAACTGTTGATAGCTTCCATTGGATGCTGTACACCGGTTGCAGGCTCGGACTCAGGTCTCTCAGTAGAAATGGTGCGGACCGGGCCGTGTTGAAGGCCTTTGTCGGTCTTCTTCAGCCGGTTAGAGGGAGTTTTGAGGTTCACACTGTTCTCGGCTGAATTATCCCTGCCATGCATCAAGACACCATCCGACGTCACCTTTCATGATAACCTCGAGAGAAGACAGATCAGAACAACAGCTTAGTTCAGGAAATCCAGCCAAATTATGACTTTTACCAATTATTCTTCATATAAATCTCTAAACACATGTCAAAGTGAATAACAACACATTCTGTTGAACTATTTTTTTCAAATTGGCTTACACTCCCCATCACATTGTCAACTTCATCGCAGAGCCACAGGATCAGGAAGTTAGACCTCTGACCCATCGGGAGAAATCCCAACAATCCAGGAGACCCAATCTGGTGAGATTTGTATCGAAACAAAACAGAACAAGCAACACAACAATACACTCCTTCATATCACTCGATACACTTCTACATATCACTCAATACACTCCTACATATCACTCGATACACTCCTTCATATCACTCAATACCCTCCTACATATCACTCGATACACTTCTACATATCACTCGATACACTTCTACATATCACTCGATACACTTCTACATATCACTCAATACACTCCTACATATCACTCGATACACTTCTACATATCACTCGATACACTTCTACATATCACTCAATACACTCCTTCATATCACTCGATACACTTCTACATATCACTCAATACACTCCTTCATATCACTCGATACACTTCTACATATCACTCAATACACTCCTACATATCCCCTCGCCCCTACAGACCGCACCAATCTCCACTGTGATCAATTCAGTATCAGGACGGCTCTAAGTCGCCCGCAAACGACCAATGATAGGTGTCTTTGAGTCTACTAACTCTCCGATCCTCCTCCACTGACTCGGCCCTGTTTACGTCTCTACGGTGTCCCCTCATACAGGACCACACTCAGAGCCCACGTAACAGAGGCTTTTCTTAAAAACTTGACTTTGTGTGGTTCGCTCCTTTCTTTAAAAAAAACAATATGTTCGGGATGTGGTATCCACTCGGCTCGCTTCCTCTCAGATCTTAGGCGGGTCCATCTGCTCCGTTCCCGAAGTGTGGTCTCCCTGAGATTGCAAGTTTGAGGGATCCCTTGTATCATGATTTACCCAGGTCGTCAGGAGCGGTCACCAAGTGAAGAATCACATCCACATCACCGTCGCCAAATGTCGTGGTTAATTCCTTTATTATCAAATGAGAAGAGACAAACAAATCACACAAGTCAGAGTTATACTGGGTCTTCCTTTCCTGTGGCAGTCCTCATGAGAGCCAGTTTCATCATAGCACTTGATGGTTTTTGCGACTGCACTTGAAGTAACTTTCAAAGTAATTTACATTTTCCGGATTGACTGACCTTCATGTCTTAAAATAATGATGGATGGTCATTTCTCTTTTCTTATTTGAGCTGTTCTTGTCATAATATAGACTTGGTCTTTTACCAAATAGGGCTGTATTCTGTATACCACCCCTACTTTGTCACATCACAACTGATTGGCTCAAACGCATTAAGATGGAAATAAATTCCACAAATTAACTTTTAACAAAGCACACCTGTTAATTGAAATGCATTCCAGGTGACTACCTCATGAAGCTGGTTGAGAGAATGCCAAGAGTGTGCAAAGCTGTCATCAAGGCAAAGGGTGGCTACTTTGAAGAATCTAAAATATACGCAACCGTTCAAAAATTTGGGGTCACTTAGAAATGTCCTTGTTATAGAAAGAAAAGCAAACATTTTTGTCCATTAAAATAACATCAATTTGATCAGAAATACAGTGTAGACATTGTTAATGTTGTATATGACTATTGTAGCTGGAAACGGCAGATTTTTTACGGAACATCTACATAGGCGTACAGAGGCCCATTATGAGCAACCATCACTCCTGTGTTCCAATGGCACGTTGTGTTAGCTTGTTTGGCATTTTAAAAGGCTAATTGATCATTAGAAAACCCTTTTGCAATTATGTTAGCACAGCTGAAAACGGTTGTGCTGATTAAAGAAGCAATGACACTGGCCTTCTTTAGACTAGTTGAGTATCTGGAGCATCAGCGTTTATGGGTTCCATTACAGGCTCAAATGGCAAGAAACAAATACCTCTCTTCTGAAACTCATCAGTCTATTCTTGTTCTGAAAAATGTGATTCTATTCCACTATTCCATGTGAGAAATTGCCAAGAAACTGAAGATCTCGTACAACACTGTGCACTACTCCCTTCACAGAACAGCGCAAACTGGCTTTAACCAGAATAGAAAGAGTAGTGGGAGGCCCCGGTGCACAACTGAGCAAGAGGACAAGTACATTAGAGTATCTAGTTTTAGAAACAGACGCCTCACAAGTCCTCAACTGGCAGCTTCATTACATAGTACCCACAAAACACCAGTCTCAATGTCAACAGTGAAGTGGCGACTCCGGGATGCTGGCCTTCTAGGCAGAGTTCCCCTGTCCAGTGTCTGTGTTATTTTGCCAATATTAATCTTTTCGATTTGTTGGCCAGTCTGAGATATTGCTTTTTCTTTGCAACTCTGCCTAGAAGGCCAGCCTCCCGGAGCCCCATCTTCACTGTTGACGTTGAGACTGGTGTTTTGCAGGTATTGAAGCTGCCAGTTGAGGACTTGTGAGGTGTCTGTTTCTCAAACTAGACACTCTAATTGCAAAATAGTTTTCTAATGATCAATTAGCCTTTTAAAATGATAAACTTGGATTAGCTAACACAACATGCCATTGGAACACAGGAGAGATGGTTGCTGATAATGGGCCTCTGTACGCCTATGTAGATATTCCATTTAAAAAATCTGCTGTTTCCAGCTACAATAGTCATTTAGAACATTAACAATGTCCACACTGTATTTCTGATCAGTTTGATGTTATTTTAATGCATTAAAAAGGTGTTTTTCTTTCAAAACAAGGACACTTCTATGTGACCCCAAACTTTTGAACGGTATTTTGTATTGTTTAACACTTTTTTGGTTACTACATGATTCCATATGTGTTATTTCATAGTTTTGATGTCTTCACTATTATTCTACAATGTAGAAAATAGTAAAAATAAAGAAAAACCCTTGAATGAGTAGGTGTGTCCAAACTTTTGACTGGTACTGTATGTAACGTATAAAATAACTATGTATTTATACTATGATCCTCCCCTTCTATGGAATGCCCGCCGCCTTCATACAGTGGGGCAAAATAGTATTTAGTCAGCCACCAATTGTGCAAGTTCTCCCACTTTAAAATATGAGAGAGGCCTGTAATGTTCATCATAGGTACACTTCAACTATGACAGATAAAATGAGAAAACAAAATCCAGAAAATCACATTGTAGGATTTTTTATGAATTTATTTGCAAATTATGGTGGAAAATAAGTATTTGGTCACCTACAAACAAGCAAGATTTCTGGCTCTCACAGACCTGTAACTTCTTCTTTAAGAGGCTCCTCTGTCCTCCACTCGTTACCTGTATTAATGGCACCTGTTTGAACTTGTTATCAGTATAAAAGACACCTGTCCACAACCTCAAACAGTCACACTCCAAACTCCACTATGGCCAAGACCAAAGAGCTGTCAAAGGACACCAGAAACAAAATTGTAGACCTGCACCAGGCTGGGAAGACTGAATCTGCAATAGGTAAGCAGCTTGGTTTTAAGAAATCAACTGTGGGAGCAATTATTAGGAAATGGAAGACATACAAGACCACTGATAATCTCCCTCGATCTGGGGCTCCACGCAAGATCTCACCCCGTGGGGTCAAAATGATCACAAGAACGGTGAGCAAAAATCCCAGAACCACACGGGGGGACCTAGTGAATGACCTGCAGAGAGCTGGGACCAAAGTAACAAAGCCTCCCATCAGTAACACACTACGCCGCCAGGGACTCAAATCCTGCAGTGCCAGACGTGTCCCCCTGCTTAAGCCAGTACATGTCCAGGTCCGTCTGAAGTTTGCTAGAGAGCATTTGGATGATCCAGAAGAAGATTGGGAGAATGTCATATGGTCAGATGAAACCAAAATAGAACTTTTTGGTAAAAACTCAACTCGTCGTGTTTGGAGGACAAAGAATGCTGAGTTGCATCCAAAGAACACCATACCTACTGTGAAGCATGGGGGTGGAAACATCATGCTTTGGGGCTGTTTTACTGCAAAGGGACCAGGACGACTGATCCGTGTAAAGGACAGAATGAATGGGGCCATGTATCGTGAGATTTTGAGTGAAAACCTCCTTCCATCAGCAAGGGCATTGAAGATGAAACGTGGCTGGGTCTTTCAGCATGACAATGATCCCAAACACACCGCCCGGGCAACGAAGGAGTGGCTTCGTAAGAAGCATTTCAAGGTCCTGGATTGGCCTAGCCAGTCTCCAGATCTCAACCCCATAGAAAATCTTTGGAGGGAGTTGAAAGTCCGTGTTGCCCAGCAACAGCCCCAAAACATCACTGCTCTAGAGGAGATCTGCGTGGGGGAATAGGCCAAAATACCAGCAACAGTGTGTGAAAACCTTGTGAAGACTTACAGAAAACGTTTGACCTCTGTCATTGCCAACAAAGGGTATATAACAAAGTATTGAGATTAAACTTTTGTTATTGACCAAATACTTATTTTCCACCATAATTTGCAATTAAATTCATTAAAAATCCTACAATGTGATTTTCTGGATTTTTTTTTCTCATTTTGTCTGTCATAGTTGAAGTGTACCTATGATGAAAATTACAGGCCTCTCTCATCTTTTTAAGTGGGAGAACTTGCACAATTGGTGGCTGACTAAATACTTTTTTGCATTTCTGCTAAAATGTGTTATTTGGTTCTTCAATGATAACCTTATCTGTTCTGGCTAACTTTGATTCTATACAAGTAAAGACCAACAATATCCAATTTATCACATGGAATATGCACAGGGAAAAAAGCATCTGGTTCGCAACCACTTAAAGAGATTTTCAGCAGATATTCTTGCAAGAGTTACATTTATTTTAAATTATAAATTGAACATCTAAAGAGGAGCTGGGTTAGAGAGGCATATGCTGCCACCTACTGTAGTAACAGCAGAGGTGTAGGCATCCTGGTAAATAAGAATATATAATTTCCCCTTATATCCCAGCACATGGACCAAAAAGGCAATTTTCTAATATTGAATTAAATGTACTTTACATGGTGAAAAATACACATTGATTTTATAGTATATCCCACCAGTGGCAAATCTGGTGTTTTTAGATGTAATTCATACTATATTAGATCAAATCCAGACAGGAATTATTATTAAAGCATGTGACCTAAATCATACATTCGATAAGATTGACTGACGTAGTAATAAAAAAGGGAGCCTCCATAGAGGTTGAAAAACGTTCTCTACAAATAATTTACAGGACACCTGCAGATGACTATTCCCACCTACAAAAGACAATTCCTTTTTTTCTCAAGTAAGAAAAGCTATTCAAGAATTGGCTCCATTTTTTTTCTCTAAAAATGCACTCAGCAATTTACTGGATAAAGAAAAATCATGATATAGGGATATTGGATCATTCTCCGGTATAATGCTTAATTACACCAATAGAAAATGCACTTAGCGACAGAATTGGGGAATGAACAGCGCACATCTTATAGACACGAAATGTGTTAAATACGTAAACAAAAGACTAAAACCTTTACCATTACAAATGTAGACAGAGGACAGGGAAAAGCCGATCCCCGATATAATTTGCGATTCCTTTTAAGGCGTACATTAGGACAGGGTTTCCCAAACTTGGTCCTGGTGCCCCTCTTGGGTGCATTTAGTTTTTTTGCCCTAGCACTATTCAAATAACCAACTCATCATCAAGCTTAGATTATTTTAATCAGCTGTGTTTTGAATTACCTTTTCTATTAAACACTTTGAAAGCTTTCAGCATTCCAGCTGAAATAATACATTTTATGAAAATATTGTATAAATGTTCAAAAGTAAGGGGCACAAGACAGGGATGTTCCATCTCCCCCTTCCTGTTTGTACTGGCAATTGAACCGCTTGCAGAAATAATTAGACAGGACCCAAATGTAACATTGGTAAACATTAATATAAACTAAACTTATTTGCAGATGATCTCCTGATATACCTGACCAATATTGAAAACTTAATGGCCCCTTTGCCAAAATTATTTTCAGAATACTTCAAATTCTAAGGATATAAAACTAACGTGGAAGAAATGAAATAATGGTGATAAGAAAAAGAATAACTCACAATCTACAGCAATCCTTTAGGTGGACCACAAAAAAATATTATATACTTAGGATGCTTAATAAGTCACAACAAACAACAAATATATAAAGATAATTTTATTCCATTACTCAATAATATGAAAGTAGATCTAATTAAATGGAATAATCTTCCCATAAATCTTACAGGTAGAATAACCCTCTTTAGAATGGCATTGCTTCCAAAGTTTTTGTATCTATTTTCAGTAATACCAATTACCCCACAGAAGACATTCATAGAATAAAAAGGAACGTTTTACATTTACTGTACATAAGTATGAGGGTGGTTTTAACCTTTCAGACTTGGAATTGTATCAACTCGCTACCCAATACTTTTACTTGCTACATATAGTTAAATCCACTAAAGAGGAAGAATGGGTACATATTGAAGATGCGTATGCTTATCCCCAGAATCGTTTTAAGTGTCTAATTTCAAAGGTGAGCAAAGAACATTAAACAACGTAATTGTTAAGAATACTATAATAGGGAATAAAATGAAAGGTATTCTACAAGAACCAATACCACTCCCTAAAAACACAACATTATGGAACCATCCTTGAAAAGATTTTCAGAATTCACTGACAAATTTATCCACATAATTACAACATTACAATAAAATATTCTGAATTGTATTACTGTCTTTCTATTACTCACCCTAACATTGATCAAATGGAACATAGATTTGGAATTCCGTATTATCTCTCCAGAGCTGCCTCCATACTTTGAGGAGGAGCTGCAGGCTGTGGAGGCTGAGGAAGGGGAAACGGCCTTTCTGTCCTGTGAACTGTCTAAGCCCGGAGTCCCAGTCCAGTGGAGGAAGGGCCGGCTGCCTCTCAGGCCCAACAGGAAGTACCAGATGAAGCAGGACGGCTGTATGTTTCAGCTACACATCCTGGAGCTGAAGCCCGATGACAGTGGCAGCTACACATGCCTGGCAGGGTGTGTGGAGACCACCGCCTCTGTGTCTGTGAAAGGTATGTGTGTGATTGGTTGTGTAATAGCACACACCTGCTGCATGTAGAGGACTCACACCTCGTCACAGTCATATTCAGTGCATCAAAACTCCAAGATGTATAAAGTATAAACACTAATATATGTGTACTGTACACATTTTGAGAGTTGACTTTCCTCTGTGACTAGTTAAAGTACTCATTGAGGAGAAGCCCCGGGACACCGTCATCATGGAAGGAGAGACTGCCACCTTATCCTGTACAACCTCTGACCTCACTACCCCTGTCACATGGAGACGCAACAACAAGCCCTTACTGACGGGAGACAAGTATGAGAACCGTAAGGAGGGCAAGCTCAACCTGATTCTCATCCACAATGTGGACCCAGATGACTCTGGGATATACTCCTGTGATACTGGAGATATGCAGAGCAGCGCCAATCTGACTGTCACAGGTAAGAATTTCCTACAGAGAAGTAACATAACCAGGAACTCAGGTTTATCCCAGGGGGTCACAATATTCTGAATTCTCTCTTTGCATTACTCACCCTAATATTGGTCACATGTAACATAGATTTTCAATTCCCTAATTGTCGTCCGTCTCTCCAGAGCTGCCTCCATGCTTTGAAGAAGAGCTGCAGGCTGTGGAGGCTGAGGAAGGAGGCACAGCCTTCCTGTCCTGTGAACTGTCTAAGCCTGGAGTCCCAGTCCAGTGGAGGAAGGGCCGGCTGCCTCTCAGGCCCAACAATAAGTACCAGATGAAACAGGACGGCTGTGTGTTTCAGCTACACATCCTGGAGCTGAAGCCCAAGGATAGTGGCAGCTACACGTGCCAGGCAGGTGGTGTGGAGACCACAGCCTCTGTGGCAGTAAAGCCTCCCCCAGCCAAGACAGAACCTCCCAAGACAATGCCTCCCATGAAGGCTGCCTCTCCCACACCTCCACCAGGGCCAAAGAAACAGGGCATGATCCGGGCATCCATTGTGGGGTCAGAGGAAGACCTGGATCCTGAAGCGACGGTGGTAGACCTACGTAATAAACAGTTATTAAGGTCTATTGGTAAGGAGATTAAGGTAGACCAGCAGGAGAAACAGCAAGTGAAACAGCCAGTAAGAGCTATGGTGAGGGACACAGAGGAAAAAAAGCCATTGAAGTCTTTGGTGAAGGAGATTGAAGTAGACCACATGGTGAAACAGCCAGTGCCCCCAGCGAGACGAGCGTCTATAGTGTCGGATGATGGGGTAGACGAGGTGAGGAAACAGCCAGTTCCACCAGTGAGACAAGCATCTATAATGTCAGATGCTGAGGTAGACGAGGTGAGGAAGCAGCCAGTTCCACCAGTGAGACAAGCATCTTTAATGTCAGATGCTGAGGTAGACAAGGTGAGGAAGCAGCCAGTTCCACCAGTGAGACAAGCATCTTTAATGTCAGATGCTGATGTAGACGAGGTGAGGAAGCAGCCAGTTCCACCAGTGAGACAAGCATCTTTAATGTCAGATGCTGATGTAGACGAGGTGAGGAAGCAGCCAGTTCCACCAGTGAGACAAGCATCTGTAGTGTTGGATGCTGGGATAGAGCAAGTCCTGAAACAGTCAGTGCCACCAGCGAGGCGGGCATCTGTCGTGTCAGATTCTGGGGTAGATGAGGTGAGGAAACAGCCAGTTCCACCAGTGAGACGAGCATCTGTAGTGTCAGATACTGGGATAGAGCAAGTGGTGAAACAGCCAGTTCCACCAGTGAGACGAGCATCTGTAGTATCGGATGCTGGGGTAGATGAGGTGAGGAAACGGACAGTTCCAGCAGGGAGGCGGGCATCTGTAGTTTCAGATCCGGATGCTGGGGTAGAAGAGTTGAGGAAACAGTCAGTTCCATCAGTGAGACGAGCAGCTGTAGTGTCAGATGCTGGGATAGACCAAGTGGTGAAACAGCCAGTACCACCAGCGAGACGAGCATCTGTAGTATCGGATGCTGGGGTAGACCAAGTGGTGAAACAGCCAGTACCACCAGCGAGACGAGCATCTGTAGTGTCAGATGCTGTGATAGACCAAGTGGTGAAACAGCCAGTACCACCAGCGAGACGGGCATCTGTAGTGTCGGATGCTGGGGTAGATGAGGTGAGGAAACAGCCAGTTCCACCAGTGAGACGAGCATCTGTAGTGTCGGATGCTGGGGTAGACCAAGTGGTGAAACAGCCAGTACCACCAGCGAGACGAGCATCTGTAGTGTCAGATGCTGGGGTAGATGAGGTGAGGAAACAGCCAGTTCCACCAGTGAGACGAGCATCTGTAGTGTCAGATGCTGGGGTAGATGAGGTGAGGAAACAGCCAGTACCACCAGCGAGACGAGCATCTGTAGTGTCAGATGCTGGGGTAGATGAGGTGAGGAAACGGACAGTTCCACCAGTGAGACGAGCATCTGTAGTATCGGATTCTGGGATAGACCAAGGGATGAAAAACACAGTTCCACTAGCGAGACAATCATCTATAATGTCAGATGCTGGTGTAGATGAGGTTAGGAAACAGCCAGTTCCACCAGCGAGACGAGCATCTGTAGTGTCGGATGCTGGGGTAGATGAGGTGAGGAAACAGTCAGTTCCACCAGTGAGACGAGCATCTGTAGTATCGGATGCTGGGGTAGATGAGGTAAGGAAACGGACAGTTCCAGCAGGGAGGCGAGCATCTGTAGTTTCAGATTTGGATGCTGGGGTAGAAGAGTTGAGGAAACACTCAGTTCCACTAGCGAGACAAGCATCTATAATGTCAGATGCTGAGGTAGACGAGGTGAGGAAACGGCCAGTGCCACCAGTGAGGCAAGCATCTGTAGTGTCGGATGCTGGGATAGAGGAAGTCGTGAAACAGCCAGTTCAACCATTGAGACGAGCATCTGTAGTATCGGATGCTGGGGTAGATGAGGTGAGGAAACGGACAGTTCCAGCAGTGAGGCGAGCATCTATGATGTCAGATGCTGGGATAGACGAGGTGAGGAAACAGCCAGTTCCCCAAGCGAGAAGAGCGTCTGTAGTGTTGGATGCTGGTATAGACCAAGTGGTGAAACAGCCAGTGCCACCAGTGAGACGATCATCTATAGTGTCCGATGATGGAGTAGAACAGATGGTTAGATCTGTTAGATCTAAAAAGAAGATAGATATAGAAATAGGCCATCAAGAGAAACATCCAGTGAAGTCTATTCTGAAGGAGACAGAGATAGAACAGAGGGATAAACAGCCAGCAAGGTCTACAGTGCAGGAGACTGAAAAACCCAAGATGATGGAGGATGATAACCAACTCCATATCTCAGAGGATGAGTCCTTTACTGAGGCCCCCACCCAGGTAACAGTCAACCAGAGGACCAGCAAGCCTGTAGTCGCTGTTGCTGGAGTTCCCAAGGGGCTACAGATGACTCAGCAAGTTGACGAAATTGCACTTGACAGTGTCGAGGACGAACATGAGATGTTGGAAGCTGCCATCAAGATCCAGGCAGCTTTCAAGGGATACAAGACCCGCAAAGACATGCGGCCCATCTTCAAGCAGGTCTTTAAGAACCAGAATGCTGAGACCAATGGTACCATCCAGCTGGAGTGTAAGGTGGAAGGGAAGCTCAACGCAGTACGCTGGCTGAAGAACAGCCAGGAGGTCATAGGAGACCAACGCCACCGTATGAACACCTCAGAGGATGGCGTCTGCACACTGGTGATCATCAACATGTCAGCCATAGACACTGGGGTCTATACCTGTGAGGTGGCCAACACGTTTGGTGTGTCCTCATATAATGGTAACATTACAGTGGGTGAACCTCAAAAGCCACCATCTACCCAGAGGCCCGCAGCCCCAGCCCAGCCCTCCACCCCTTCTGTGCACCCAGTCCTGGCCTCCATTGGCCCTCTCCAGCCAGCCCAGACCTCCACCCCTGGGAAGGAGACTGTGGAGTCTGTGGAGTGTGAGGGGATCTCCCTGTGGCAGGCCTACAATCTGACAGAGGAGGATCCCCACATGACCTTGCAGGAGAGGAGGAGGGCCTCCCTTATCGCCGCCAGCTCTAGTAAGTCAAGTTAGAAACATTATAGATGTCCTTAGTACGTGACCTGGGTCCTGTGCAGTAATTGTGTCTGCATTTGCTAGGAGTGAGTTGTAGCTGTTTGCCGACAGACTGAAATTCATCTTTGCCTTATTAAAGGGGCCATTTGTACATCTCTTTTTGGACAAAATTAATTATATTTTCCCATTGATTCTTGAGAATGTTATGTGTAAATGCCTCATGAGCTTCATTCAACTGTCGTAGTCCATCAGATCCCAAAATATAAGCTTGTTTCACTCCGTTTTGTAAACAATGCAATTGTAAAGAAGACATTGTATACAGGGGCATCATTCACCCCAAAAGTCTGAGAGGGCACAAAGTACGTGAGGATGACTGGGGGGTGGTCCGTAGAGAGGCTTTGTCTCCGGTCCATAAGTTGGAGAATTTAGAAACAGCTTTTTCCTGCAGTCTAGAGCCAAAATCATTCTGCTCAATTCTATGTAAAAAATATTGTTGTTTTTCTGCATATCTAATGAACTGTCTGTCCTCCTGACTGGTGTTTCTTTTTTTTTAAAGAAACTAAATATGCTTTTCTGTATCTCTGCTAAAATCTGGGTAAAATATTGAAAGAAATGTGGGTGCAATTCAGTACATTTACTTTATTGCTTGCTTTTCTAAAGTCTACCAATCTTGCCAGCAGGCATGCCAGCTAAGATGGTTAGACAAGCTACTTATGTGGTTGGGAGGTTGGGAACCTATCTGGGCTAGCTAAAACCAACTTCATACAATTGACAAGTGGCTAGTGGTATTACAGAGAAAAAACAAACAACAAAATACTATTATTTTATATTTAAAAAAAAATACAGAACAAATCTGAGGGGGCATGTGCACCTGTGCCATCTATGGGCATGACACCTCTGCTGATTACCCTCAAAACATGGTTCAAACTATCATTTTGATCTCATGGATGGTCATTCCTTGCATCCATAGCTCTGTCAATGAATTTTATTGTACTTACATTTCTCCAGTCCCATCCCTCAGATGTTCACCAAAACAGTAGCGGGGTTGTCACTTTGTTGTTGAATTGCAGATTGCCCCTTTAACTGACAATGATAATGTATTTTCTCTGTTTCCCCAGTGTCTAGTCCCTCTGACTACGACACAGCTCCAGATTTCATAGAGCCTGCTGACATAATCCCCAGAGATCACCCCAGGTAAGACATTCAAAATCATAATTTAACATTTAACTATATCCTCCCGTTCTATGGCGTTTGTTAATAAGAACATATATTCCCACAGCGAAAAAGAAGCCATTAAGTCAGACGACCAGTTATCCAATAAGGAGGATAAAGAACAGAAAGTCACGCCTCAACCACCGAGGCATTTGAAGGTCAAAGGTCAGCCAAATTCTGTTATGTTGTTAGATCTAAATATTGAGTTGTTACCTTTTGTGGTGATGGTATTTCACATGTTGTACTGAATCCATTCACTTTAACACTAATGGCTGTAATGTAATACCATGCACATATAATGGGTTGCACTCTGCATTGTGTTGAGTAGAGGCAGAGTTATATAAATCGAAAATAACAGGCATTAGTTCAATTCCTATTAACTGCATCTGCACCTTCTCCAATAGGAGAAGACACAGTGATGCTTAGACCTATATAAGTATTTGTGCACGTGCAAATGCAATGCTTGTGGCACCGGAGTTTGCATACCAGCGACGTGCAGTGAGGTCGGTGGCTGGATGAACACTGTCTTTTATCAAAGCCAGACCTACAGTACTCACAAATAAACATTGATGATGCCCAAATACACCATACAACAGATAGCTCCAATAACCATAGGCTATTAACCAAAACTGACAAACAATTTTCATAAAATGTAAATACCAATGTAGCCAAAAAACACAAGCAATAGCCTCTGATAGCGGCATATTTCATTGCTATAATTTGACAAAAACACACTGCTCAACTGAGTTTAGCCATTGACCGATGTAGCATCCACAGTTACAACTGATAGGTGGCACTAAAATACCAATATATGGACACATTTCATCCGAATAAATCGCCAGTCAAACTCCAAAGCCTTTCACAATGGATTTACAATTCTTCCAATGAGCATGGCTATTCCGTGCCACTAGTGTGAAGTGAAGTAGCTGGCTAGCTAGCTGGCTAGCTAGCTAATCTTTCAGATAACAGACATCAGAAATATAACACAACGTCAAGGATACACAAAGTTATAGCTAGTTGCAACTGAATAGCGAAGCAACATTTTATATTAAAATAAAACAAACCAATGCATGACGCAGTCAGCTAGCTAACAAGCCTGCTACACTAACTAGCTAGCTGCTTGAAAACAACAATCAAAACAAGTAATCCATTGTAGTTTTAACAGTCGCATACATATTTACAACTAAATAGCAAATGCGACATACAGTGCATTCACAATGTATTCAGACCCATTCACTTTTTCTACATTTTGTTACATTACATCCTTATTCTAAAATGGATAAAAAATATTTTTTTCCTTATCAATCTACACACAATACCCCATAATGAAAAAATACAGGTTTTGAGACATTTTTGCTAAAAAACAACAACAACTGAAATATTACATTTACATAAATATTCAGACCCTTTACTCAGTACCTTGTTGAAGTACCTGTGGCAGCAAATACAGCCTCGCGTCTTCTTGGGTATGAGGCTACAAGCTTGGCACACCTGTATTTGGGGAGTTTCTCCTATTCTTCTCTGCAGATCCTCTCAATCTCTGTCAGGTTTGATAGGGAACATCACTACACAGCTATTTTCAGGTATCTCCAAAGATGTTTGATCGGCTTCAAGTCCGGGTTCTGGTTGACCTATGTAAGGACATTCAGAGACTGTTGTCTTGGCTGTGTGCTTAGGGTTGTTGTCCTGTTGGAAGTTGAACCTTCGCCCCAGTCTGAGGTCTGGAGCAGGTTTTCATCATGGATCTCTCTGCACTTTATCTTTCCCTCAATCCTGACTAGTCTCCTAGTCCCTGCTGCTGAAAAACATCTCCACAGCATGATGCTGCCACCACAATGCTTCACCGTAGGGTGGTCTCAGGTTTCCTACAGACGTGGCGCTTGGCATTCAGGCCAAAGAGTTCAATCTTGGTTTCATCAAACCAGACAATCTTGTTTCTCATGGTCTGAGAGTCCTTTAGGTGCCTTTTGGCAAACTCCAAGCGGGCTGTCATGTGCCTTTTACTGAGGAGTGAATTCCATCTGAACACTCTACCATAAATGCCTGATTGATGGAGTGCTGCAGAGATGGTTGTCCTTCTGGAAGGTTCTCCCATCTCCACAGAGGAACTGGAGCTCTGTCAGAGTGACCATCCGGTTCTTGGTCACCTCTCTTACCAAGGCCCTTCTCCCCCAATTGCTCAGTTTGGCCGGGCAGCCTGCTCTAGGAAGAGTCTTGGTGGTTCCAAACTTCTTCCATTTAAGAATGACGGAGACCACTGTGTTCTTGGGGACATTCAATGCTGCAGAAATGTTTGGTACCCTTCCCCAGATCTGTGCTTCGATAAGATCCTGTCTCGGAGCTCTAATTCCTTTGACCTCATGGCTTGGTTTTTGCTCTGACATGCACTGTCAACTGTGGGACCTTACAGTTGAAGTCGGAAGTTTACATACACCTCGGCCCAATACATTTAAACTCAGTTTTTCACAATTCCTGACATTTAATGCAAGTAAAAATTCCCTGTCTTAGGTCAGTTAGGATCACCACTTTATTTGAAGAATGTGAAATGTCAGAATAATAGTAGAGAGAATTATTTATTTCAGCTTTTATTTCTTTCATCACATTCCCAGTGGGTCAGAAGTGTACATACACTCAATTAGTATTTGGTAGCATTGCCTTTAAATTGTTTACCTTGGGTCAAGTGTTTCGGGTAGCCTTCCACAAGCTTCCCACAATAAATTGGGTGAATTTTGGCCCATTCCTCCTGACAGAGCTGGAGTAACTGAGTCAGGTCTGTAGGCCTTGCTCGCATATACTTTTTCAGTTCTGCCCACAAATTTTCTATAGGATTGAGGTCAGGGCTTTGTGTTGTCCACTCCAATACCTTGCCTTTGTTGTCCTTAAGCCATTTTGCCACAACTTTGGAAGTATGCTTGGGGTCTGTCACGTTCCTGACCTGTTTTCTATTGTTTTGGTATGTGTTTAATTGGTCAGGGCGTGAATTTGGGTGGGTAGTCTATGTTTTCTGTTTCTATGTTGGTTTAAGGGTTGCCTGGTATGGCTCTCAATTAGAGGCAGGTGTTTGGCGTTTCCTATAATTGAGAGTCATATTAAGGTAGGTTGTTTCACAGTGTTCGTTGTGGGTGGTTGTCTTCTGTGTCTGTGTATGTTGCGCCACACGGGACTGTTTCGGTATGTTTGTTCGGTTTTTGTGTAGTCTGTTTTCCCTGTCCGTGCGTTCTTCGTGTTACATGTAGTTCTTAAGTTTAAGTCTGTTTAGGTCGGTTTGTTATTTTGTAATCCTTCCAAGTGTTTGTTTTCGTGTTTCGTCTTTGTGTTAATAAATCATTATGTATGCACAACCCGCTGCACGTTGGTCGAATCACTACTCCTCCTCTTCGTATGAAGAGGAGGAGGAACGCCGTTACAGGGTCATTGTCCATTTGGAAGACTCATTTGCGACCAAGCTTTAACTTCCTGACTGATGTCTTGAGATGTTGCCTCAATATATCCACATAATTTTCCTACCTCATGATGCCATCTATTTTGTGAAGTGCACCAGCCTCTCCTGCAACAAAACACGCCCACAACATGATGCTGCCACCCCCGTGCTTCACAGTTGGGATGGTGTTCATCAGCTTGCAAGCTTCCCCCTTTTTCCTCCAAACATAACGATGGTCATTATGGCCAAACAGTTCTATTTTTGTTTCAAGAGACCAGAGGACATTTCTCCAAAATGTACGATCTTTGTCCCCATGTGCAGTTGCAACCGTAGTCTTACTTTTTTATGGCGGTTTTGGAGCAGTGGCCTCTCCCTTGCTGAGCGGCCTTTCAGGTTATGTCGATATAGGACTCATTTTACTCTGGATATAGATACTTTTGTTCCTGTTTCCTCCAGCATCTTCACAAGGTCCTTTGCTGTTGTTCTGGGATTGATTTGCACTTTTCACACCAAAGTACGTTCATCTCTAGGAGACAGAATGTGTCTCCTTTCTGAGCGTTGTGACGGCTGCGTGGTCCCATGGTGTTTATACTTGCGTGCTATTGTTTGTACAGATGAATGTGGTACGATCAGGTGTTTGGAAATTGCTCCCAAGGATGAACCAGACTTGTGGAGGTCTACAATTTCTTTTGATTTTCCCATGATGTCAAGTAAATAGGCACTGAGTTTGAAGGTAGGCCTTGAAATACATCCACAAGTACAACCCCAATTGACTCAAATGATGTCTATTAGCCTATCAGAAGCTTCTAAAGCCATGACATCATTTTCTGGAATTTTCCAAGCTGTTTGAAGGCACAGTCAACTTAGTGTATGTAAACTTCTGACCCACTGGAATTGTGATACAGTGAAATAATCTGTCTGTAAACAATTCTTGGAAAAATTACTTGTGTCATGCACAAAGTAGATGTCCTAACCCACTTGCCGAAACTATAGTTTGTTAGCAAGAATTTTGTGGAGTGGTTGAAAAATGAGTTTTATTGACTCCAACCTAAGTGTATGTAAACTTCCGACTTCAACTGTAGATAGGTGTGTGCCTTTACAAATCATGTCCAATCAATTGAATTTACCATAGCTGGACCAATCCAGTTGTAGAAACATCTCAAGGATGATCAATGGAAACTCGATGCACCTGAGCTCAATTTCGAGTCTCATAGCAAAGGGTCTGAATACGTGCGTAAATAAGGTATCTCAGTTTTTTATTTGAAATAAATTAGCAACATTTTCTAAAAACCTGTTTTCGCTTTGTCCTTATGGGGTATTGTGTGTAGATTGATGAGGGAAAAAATTATTTAATCCATTTTAGAATAAGGCTGTTATGTAACAAAATGTGAAAAAAGTGAAGGGGTCTGAATACTTTCCGAATGCACTGTATCACTTTATAGCTAGCACGATATTAGCTATGTCTTACATTTTCAGGTAAGACAAAGTCATTCCCATTCCTTTCATCTACAAAGCAAAAGTAAATGTCCAAGATATGTCCAAATCTGAGTAAAAATGTTAGACAAGTGGACCATCCAGTTCTCACTCTGTTCACGTGCCCGGCTTCTAGCAGTGAGGTAGAGGGTGTCATGGTGTTTGCCTGTGCACAGCTTACCACGGCAATAGCCACACAACATGTTTAGGTAATGCACATGCTCAAAATATGGAAATGGCTTGAATGAAGCCACTTCAAGCTAGGCAAAGCAGCCATGCCTATGCTGACCCTGTCCATTAACAGTGACTGGAGTCAGATAAGGTTGCTAGCATCAAGGCTTTTAATGGCTTTGAATGTATGGAAAGAAGGTTTTGAGCCAGTTTTAGCAAATGTTGAGATTGAGCATAAAAACCACCAGAATCATTGAGAAACAAACATTAGATAACAAAAAACGTCACGCGTTATTTGGATATTTCTGATAGTCATTTAAAAAAAAAGTTTAGTAATTTAGCAGAACGCTGCTATCCATAGCGATTTAGAGGAGCTATTATGGTTAAGTGCCTTGCTAAAGGGCACATCAACAGATTTTTTTCACCTTGTCAGCTCAGGGATTAGAACCAGCAACCTTTCAGTTACTGGCCCAACACTAACTGCTAGGTTACCTACCCTACCTCTACAGATGGTCATACTATCAACAAACAATTTTTAACACATTTCTTATTTAATTTAAACCTTATTTTATCAACTTCCTGGTAAAATAAGAGTTAAATATATATGTTTTATATTATTTACAAGGAATATATTTCACAATTGTAAATGGAAATATAGTTGAATGTTTTAGCAGTGCAGAACAAATACCCTCTCTAATAGAGCTGAAGACAAGAGAAAGTGAAATTGACAATGTAACAGGTTCATGGGAAATGGACCAAACCATTTTACACATTTTTGATCGTTATATTTTCTTATAACAGCTCCGCAAAAAGCCGATGACAGAGGCAGATTCGTATTGATTTGACAAATTATACACCATAATGCATGGTAAAATAACAAGGCAATAAAACAAGTAGAACGTTTATTCAGAAACACCATTACCATCATCCCGGAAACCCTAGACCCACCTGGACAAAAGGAATACCCATATGAGAATGCTGTTCATTGACTACAGCGCAGCGTTCAACAGCGCCCACAAAGCTCATCACTAACCTAAGGACCCTGGGACTAAACACGTCCCTCTGCAACTGGATCCTGGACTTCCTGTCGGGCCGCCCCCAGGTGGTAGGGGTAGGCACAACACATCTGCCACGCTGATCCTCAACACGGGGGCCACTCAGGGGTGCGTGCCTAGTCCCCTCCTGTACTCCCTGTTCACTCACGACTCCAACACCATCATTAAATTTGCTGATGACACAACGGTGTTGGGCCTGATCACCGACAACGATGAGACAGCCTATAGGGAAGAGGTCAGAGACCTGACAGTGTGGTGCCAGGACAACAACCTCTCTCTCAATGTGAGCAAGACAAAGGAGCTGATAGTGGACTACAGGAAAAGGAGGGCCTAACAGGCCCCTATTAGCATCGACGGGGCTGTAGTGGAGCGGGTCGAGAGTTTCAAGTTCCTTGGTGTCCACATCACCAACAAACTATCATGGTCCAAACACACCAAGACAGTCGTGATGAGGGCACAACAACGCCTATTCCCCCTCAGGAGACTGAAATTATTTGGCATGTGTCCCCAGATCCTTAAAAAGTTATATAGCTGCACCATCAAGAGCATCCTGACCGGTTACATCACCGCCTGGTATGGCGGTACATAGGGTAGTGCGTACAGCTCAGTACATCACTGGGGCCAAGCTTCCTGCCATCCATACCTCTATACTAGGCGGTGTCAGAGGAAAGCCCCAAAAATTGTCAGACTCTAGTCACCCAAGTCATAGACTGTTCACTCTGCTACCGCATGGCAAGCGGTACCGGAGCGCCAAGCCTAGGTCCAAAAGGCTCCTTAACAGCTTCTACCTCTATACGACTGCTGAACAATTAACCAAATGGCAACCCGGACTATTTGCATTGACCCCCTCGTTACTGTTATTTTGTTGTGTAACTTTTTTTTACTAAAGTGTATTTAGTAAATATTTGCTTAACTTTATTTTTTTTTAAACTGCATTGTTGGTAAGTAAGAATTTCACGGTACCTGTTGTATTCGGCCATGTGACAAGTACAATTTGATGAGATTTTTTGAATAAACCCTTAAAAGGGACCTAATTGACCCAGTCCACTCTATAATCACTCTGCTCATTCAAAGTAAGAGTGGCAAAAGTAAAAATGTAATATCTCTGGTATGTTCGAAAGCTATCTACAGTATTTCATAACCTAGGGTGTTAACCTTTGCACACTTTTGTCCACTTCTCTCACCACTTCTGAATGTCCCATCAGTACCTGATGCCATGTTGAGGACTCCATCCCCCAAACACTATCATTCCCACACACCTGCTGCTCTTACAGGCTCTGGCTCGGAGTCCGATTGTGACGAGGATAGAATAGAGGTACAGTATGGTTTGAACATGAGCCCTCCTTCAAACAATGTGTTCTGATCACGTTTTTTCATTGAGACAAAAAGTATACTTTTTTTTATCTCACTAATGAATACAGTAACCTTATCATAATTGGTCCTTATACAGTAACATTTGCTTGGACAAGCATTTAACCACCATTTTTTTTACCAACCTCTTTTCCATAGACATTTGATATATACGTGGCCAGAGCTAACTGCAGTCCTCAACAAGGTGGCGACAAGGAGAGCTTTGTGTTGAAGGAGGGTCAGTACGTGGAGGTCTTGGACTCTGTCCACCCGGAGAAGTGGCTGGTCCGCACCAAGCCCTCCAAGACCGCCTCCTCACGCCAAGGATGGGTCTCTCCTGCATACCTGGAGAAAAAGAGAAAGGTATGAGGTCATCAGTATGCCCTGGTTGGGCATAAAGGATGGGCATAAAATGGACAAAGTCGACATGTTTTGACCGTGCAAACAACCACTTTTTATGTTTCGTCATGTAAACAGGATTCGGCAGAGGTAATGATAATATTTCACCATGCATTAATTCAACCTTTCACTGTTTTTTTGTTGTAAAGGAGACATTCCCACAAATGAGGACACCACAACAGGAGCTGGATGTACCAGGGTCTACAGGGGAGAACTACAGGAGAACACTAAGGTGAGTGAACAAATATTACTTGATTACAGTGTGTTCCGCATATTTGATTCACATTGTTTCTCAAAGAAAACTGTCTACATTCCCTTCTGTCTTTAGCCAATTAATCCAGGGGCTGATTGATGGGGAGGAAGAGTTTGTGAAGGAGATGAAGGAATTCATGTCCCACCACCTGCACCACTTAGACACCAGCCCTCATGTCCCTATCAACATCATCAACCAGAAAGAAACCATCTTCCGCAATATAAAGGACATCATGGCTTTACACGAGAGGTCACACCTGTTCTCTTTGTTGAGATGGAGAGCTGGTTTTAGATACGTTTTTTTTACTCAAGTAATGAAATGTAAGATAAAAACTTGAAATAAATACTGTCCTTATTTTCCTACCCAATACTCAGATCTATTCTGCCCAGTCTGAGTGAGTGTTCTACTGACGATGACGTGGCCATGCATCTGGTCAAACATGCAGTGGACTTTGAGAAGTATCTGCAATACATGGTGGGCCAATCACAGGCAGAGGCCTGTGTCACTGACAAGACCATCCAGCAGTACTTCAAGGTATGCAATCTGATAATTTACCATAATGCACAAAAATCGACCCCCACTCCCACAAGAAAAACTATTTGCACTCGCATGCTTCCAGTTTTCCATGCTCACATTCACGTGTACGGAACTTTGTGTTCCAGCAAAACACGGAAACAGACCCTGAGCACCCCGAAACTGCAGTCCTGGATGTCATCACCTTCTTACAGAGACCAGTGGAGAGGATCCAGACCTACCAGGCCTTGCTCAAGGTCAGTGCTCATCATCTGATTCTAAGTGTCCATGTTGAGACCTTTCTGAAGCCTTATTCCCATGTATTTCTCCCTGTGTTTGTGTTGACAGGAACTGATCAAGAACAAGGCTAAGTGTGCGAAAAGCTGCCTTCTGCTGGAGGACGCCTTCTCCGTGGTGTCCTGTCTGCCCTGGCGCTCTGACAACCTACACCAGGTGTCTCTGATTGAGAACTACCCTGCCCCACTCACTGCACTAGGAGAACCTGTCCGCCAGGTAACCCACCCCTTCCTGAACCACAGTTTATCTCCATAGAATGTCAGTCCTGAAAGGCTGAAACACTTCCTAGTTTTCATCCTCTCCTTCTAATAAGGTACTAATTCAGACCTGGTACACCAGGTGAGTGCAGTTAAAGACATGCTCCGGAACTTTGGCGACTGCGAGGTATTTTTTTAACCCTCCCATTTTGGGCTGGATGTACCAATATGTCGTTCATACATGCAAAATATATGACCAGAATTTCTGTTTTACATCTAGCAATTTGAGTTCTAGCCAATGAGCTTCAGCCCCTCGCCATTTGAGTGACAGCTAGCAAGATACACACACAGCAGAGCGAGAGAGGAAGCAATGATGTGGTGCACATCTACACATACAGTCATTTTGCAGGGCTCTGGCAGTGCTCCTCCTCGCACAAAGGCGGAGGTAGCGGTCCTGCTGCTGGGTTGTTGCCCTCCTACGGCCTCCTCCACGTCTCCTGATGTACTGGCCTGTCTCCTGGTAGCGCCTCCATGCTCTGGACACTACGCTGACAGACACAGCAAACCTTCTTGCCACAGCTCGCATTGATGTGTCATCCTGGATGAGCTGCACTACCTGAGCCACTTGTGTGGGTTGTAGACTCTGTCTCATGCTACCACTAGAGTGAAAGCACCGCCAGCATTCAAAAGTGACCAAAACATCAGCCATGAAGCCTAGGAACTGAGAAGTGGTCTGTGGTCACCACCTGCAGAACCACTCCTTTATTGGGGTGTCTTGCTAATTGCCTATAATTTCCACCTTTTGTCTATTCCATTTGCACAACAGCATGTGAAATTTATTGTCAATCAGTGTTGCTTCCTAAGTGGACAGTTTGATTTCACAGAAGTGTGATTGACTTGGAGTTACATTGTGTTGTTTAAGTGTTCCCTTTATATTTTTGAGCAGTGTATTTGACCGCAACTATGCGATGTGGTACGGAATTGTCAGGGGGGCACCTTTTGGCTCGTGAGCTCTACTTTCAGAACTACTGGCTAAAAATTATGTAAAAGTACAGGATAATCTCAATTCCGGGACCAGAATTGAATAGCCCTGGTTTAGAGTATGCCAACATGCCTAAACTACCTGAGCTGTACTGTAACAAACAGTGGAAGTTGTTTCTCAGATGCTGATGGGGATATAGCATCATTGAAGGTTGAATGTCAAGGACATCGCTTAAAATGTGCCATCTTGATCTCGCATTGGTGCAGAAATTGGCTCATTCATATTTTCCTCATCGATAAACCAGTTCCTCCTGAAGCTTTCATCCCACGTCTTTCCTCCTCCAAGGGTCCTTTCACTGTGTGGGAGGAGTCTCCCGAGATCAAGACGTCCTCCAGGGGCCACCAGAGGCAGGTGTTCCTCTTCAAGGACTGTGTCTTGCTGTGTAAGCTCAAGAGGGACCCTGGAATGAACTCTGACACCTACGCCTTCAAGAACAAGATGAAGGTGACAAACTGCCCTTTGACCTTTGCCCCAGTCAATGTAAATGTATAGTCCAATTCCTCTGTGCCAAGCTTATGTTACCAACCTGGGTTCGAACCCAGGTCTCCTGTGAGCCACAAGATTGTGTTATCTCTCGGAGATAAAACCTAAGCGTTAGCTTGGGGAGATAACACACGTGTTAAGTCAAGGCTATTCATCACATTTAGTATGGTTTCTCCGAACCATCTCCATTACACATAGAGTGCCTTCCTTGTAATATTAACTTCTCCCCTTCCCCAGCTGAATGATGTGGAGGTGAAGGAGACGGTGGGGGGAGATGAGAAGTCCTGGGGGCTGTGGCACGAGCACCGGGGCTCAGTGAGGAGGTACACACTGCAGGGTCGCTCCGCCCTGCTCAAGCTGTCCTGGCTCAAAGACCTGAGAGAGCTGCAGCAACGCTCCAGCCTGACTGCCAGCAGTGAGTTCCTCTATGACTGTCGTTTGGCACTGTCCATTGTTAAGTCTGTCTAATATACACTCTTAGAAAAAAGGGCTCCAAAAGGGTTTTTTCAGCTGTCTCCATAGGAGAACACTTTTTGGTTCAATGGAAAAACACTTTTTTGGTTCCAGGGAAACCATTTTGGGTTCCATGTAGAACCCTCTGGGGAAAGGGTTCTACATGGTTCTACTTGGGGAGAGCCGAAGAACCCTTTCAGGTTCTAGATAACACCTTTTTTCTAAGAGTGTACGAACACTGGCTTTATCTTCTGTTAACTCTGTCCAGCATGAACTCTATCCAATGTTGGATTTGGGCAGCACTAGATGTATTTTTCCTCATCTCTTCCCATTATTACAGTAGTCATGTGTGTGTTTCTGTAGGTCCACCAGAGTTTGAAGTTCTCCTGGCTGACTGCACCACAAAGATTGGGCAGACAATCAAACTGGCCTGCAAAGTCATAGGAACACCCAAACCAGTGGTCAGCTGGTTCCAAGGTATACAAACCAGATAGCTTGCAAAGGGTTGGTTCTTTTTTAGTTGTTTATAGCAAATAGTTGAACCATATAGATTTGAGCTTTAGACTAGTTAGCCAGCCATTCGGGAGTAGTGTGGAAGTTCAAGGAGTACAACCTTGTGTACCAAATTTAGCAAGCAGAATGAGGTATGTCCTGTTCTTTAACAGCAGTACGATCTCTGACGCTCTGATATGACATCACTTCCCTAGATGGCCTGGCCCTAGAGGATGGCCCCCACCACATCATCACTGCAGACCGGGCAGGCACCTGCTGTCTCATCATGGATGGTGTCACTCCTGAGGACTCTGGACAGTACTTGTGCTACGCTTCCAGCTCTGTGGGCCATGCTAGCACACTGGCCAAGATAGTGGTGGATGGTGAGTCTATGTTCACTTACAGTAGCTCTGGTGCTGAACTAAACAACCACAGTCCGGGATAACAGAGCATTGGTCTCTCTCACTCACTCACTCACTGTATGCATTTCACGTTAATGAATATTAGGGCTAAAGTACACTAACATACAACAAACATAGCCATATGATTGTACTCTCTAACATGTTACGGTATACTCCATGGCATATTGTGCAAAGTTAATGCGTAGAGTGAATGAACTCATTATTTCCTGTCCTACAGCACCCCCCAGATTCCGTACCAGGCTGCAGAGTGCATGTCTGCTGGAGGGAGAGGACATCAAGTTTAGCTGCTCAACACACAGTACTCCTTTACCCCGAGTCAGGTATGGTACAGTAAACTGGACAGGATTTACTGGATCCCCCCTACAATGTCATGGCAACCTGGCTAGTACCTGCTTGATTCCCATTAAGATCGTCCCACATGTTTTCATTTGGTTGTGTGCCCTGGCATGTCTGTGACAGTTGGTTTAAGGATGGCAGAGAGCTGACAGACCAGAGGAAGTACCACATAGAGAGTGATGCCCGCAGTGGGATCCTCACACTCACCATCGTGAACCCTGGAGAGACAGACCTGGGACAGTATAGGTGTGAGGTAGGCCTATGGTACATGTATGAAACCCCTTTATGTACTGTACTTCATATGTAATAAGTGTTCCTAACATACAGGTAATAGTAATAATAATAATAACAATAATACATTATATAAAACTCCTTAAAAATAAACAAGGACACTGTACAGCAAAGAGTGGAAAAACCAAAACAGGGATTAAACAATTAAAATGAAACAAAAGCTACTTATCTTAAGCTAGGGCTGAGTAAGGGGGCGAGCTAAGCTGAGGGAAAAGGTAGGTTTGAGTTCGGGCTTTGAAAGTGGTGATGTAGTCAGAGTTGCGGGTGGCTGGGGTGAGAGAGTTCCGGAGTTTGGGGGCAGTGGCGCTGAATGGCTGGTCCCCCATGGTGCACAGTACAGGTATAACATTGAAGGTACAATATACTGTTGCTGTTCTTTATAGCAAGGCATTCTTTGAGCTTTTGTGCACTGTTATAAAACAGTGCAGTTTAAAATGTGAAATCTTGTTATGTTTTAGCTGTGGAACAAGTTGGGCAGTGCCAAGAGTAAAGCGGAGATGTGCTCCGCCTTTGCGCAAGTGATGGACAGTGAGCCTGACCAACCACAGGCCCTCTTGATCCAAGGTACAGTAGGAGAGTTCCCTCCACCAAATCAAGGTAAATGTCCACCTCGGAGTAAGGAAACAGGTTTTGAGAAGAGGGCTATAGTAGAGATGTTCATCTTTATTGTCCACATGTTCTACACTATAAGACATGATGACAGTCTAACACAATCTAGGACAAGGACCCCATAGGTCTAACTCTTACTGATATCTAATGAGAGACAAGGAAAAATATTGTTTTATCCCAGTTTTATTCTTTGGACAATACAAGCACAGTGTTAACTGAGGAGGGATCAGAAAAGCACATGCCATGGTCCTTATTTAGTTTCACCTCACCTCACTTCACTTTCACCTACTTTACCTCAGATCACTTTACTTCACGTTATCTCTGTTTTCACGCTGTCAGTCATCATTGTCATTCCTCATGTTCAATTTGGATTGTCTCATTATCCAGGTTACCCTTTTTCTCTCCCATTTCATTCCAAACACCCTTGAAACCATAAACACTTCCAGTCATCCACATTAGCAATCAACATAGATATCATATCATTACTAGTTTGTACATATTCATGAAAGACATTGATACACTTTAGTATTGGATGTTTTTGCTCATGTTTTCATCATGTTTCCATCTTTCAGAAATGAAAAGCATTGGAAAGGACCGGGTCATTTCCTCCCATTTGACTGATCTTGATGGATTTCCAAAAGCTTTTCCAAACAGGAGAAATAAGGGGTCATAGCTCATTTACATCTAGGGGTGTTTCCCGGACACAGATACTGACCTACAGTAGTCCTGGAGTAAAAAGCACTTTCAATAGACACTCTCCTTTGAGTTTACTTTTTAATCCAGGACTAGGCTTAATCTGTGCCCGATAACGGCTCCTCAGAGTCCATATCAGGACCCCGAAAAGTCGATTGATTACGACACAGCAGTAAATCCTTGCTATATCCATATATCTGACAAGTGTATATTTCATCCATTTCAAACACCTTCAACGAAATTCATTCAATCACATAGGGTACATTTATATTTTCTGTATTTCAAGGCAGATTAAAATGACTTAAAAAAAATTATAATACAATAAGAATACTGGCATTGCTGTATCTATCAATCACTTTCCTTCATGAGCAATGATTCCACCTCTAAGTAGTTTTCCCTTTGGCTTTTGGACACCAGTTGATCATGTGAGTCAATCCATTCTCTGTAACCCTCCTGCTCTCCATCCTCTGTAGTCCCCGAACAGGAAGTACCTCACAGAGCCTTCATCATGCTCACAGTATCATGGACCCAGTGCATGTGGATGGGTCCTCTCTCCTCTCCAACGCATGCCCAGTTAACTCTCCACTCCTACCCATACAAGATGGTCATGTGCCGGGCATCAGGTGCCCCTTATTCCCCCCCTGGGGAGTGGGCATGTGTCCATGTCCTGTTCATGGGCTGATTTACAAACTATTGGGTGTCCTTCAAGTCTGGAGGTAAGACGTGCGCTGGTTATTGTGCTTATGTGAGTCTGGAGGTAAGGGTACTGTACGTTCCTAACATTTGCTTTTATCATATTTTTTAAATAGACAGTTGTTAATGTCTCGACACGCTTTGCCTCGGTCACAAATTAGCATGGCTTCAAAAGATATATTCATTGTAAAGGCCAGTTAATATGAATGAATGATTTTGGATTATTAGGCCCTAACAGCACCTAAGAGTATCAGTCTGAGAGTGGTGTCATTGTGCTTCCAGACTCCGACTCAGAGGGCTGGTCCACTGCCATGGTGAAGCAATGGCTGCAGACAGACTTCAGCCCCACATCTGTTGTCAAAATGCTCTTCCAGCCTGGATACCCTCAGCCGTGAGTCTGCCTGCCAGAACTGTGATACATTCATCATCCTACTGTACCATCTCTATTTCTATCCCAATATATCTTTTCTCTACAGCGCCGAGGGTAGCCAAGAGGAAAGGGACCCTACCGCCAGAGGACACGTGGCGGCGCCACAGTTCCCCACTGAGCTTGAGGAGAGACCTGAGGTTGAGGAGGAACTTTATGTTCCTGAGGCCATAGAGGAAATGCCAACAGGTACTGTACTTTGCAATTGTGCATACACACTGTCGTTTCTCATTTTCTAATAAGAGGTGGCCACTGTGCCTAAACCATGAATCCTCTCATGCAATGACCTCCCTTCCTGTCTCCTCAGCTCCTCCCTCCATCCAGGTGCCGGTGGAGGACCTGTGTGTGGAGCCTGGTCAATCAGCTACCTTCACCATCATCATCACAGGAAGGCCCACCCCCGAGATTCAGTGGTACAAGGTTGGGACGCGTCAAACTTCCTCAATCTAAGACCACCATCACCTCATTCACTGTTATAATTCACTTCATTCAAACCTTCGTTATGACATTCCCCTGTACATTTAAGCATAGCTGACACCGCCGGACATAACTAACCAAAACAATTCATCAACTGAGTAGTACGAGCATGGTAATTGTTGGTGTTCTCCTCTACTACTTGGCCCCTGTGCTGTCGTAGAAGCTGTGCCTTAGTAGTGTCTCTCTCATGTGATTGGAGGATGGAGAGGAGCTGTTGGCCAATGAGAATGTGGAGGTGGTCCAGAATGGTGCCCGCTGCTCGCTGACTGTGCTGTGCCCGGAGAGCGAGGACGGTGGCATCTACACCTGCTGGGCCTATAACGACTCCGGACACACCTCCTGTCAGGCTCAGCTGACAGTGGAGGAGGGTAAGACCTCAGTACACACCTATGGTGTCTGTCAAATGAATCAAAAATGAATCCCCCTTGTACAGCAGTGCACTACTTTTCGCTAGAGCCATGTGTCTTTCCGTTCACTGTCCTTATTTTTTTACTGTCATTCAAACTAGCTGATGCCAAAGCTATGACAGATTTAACACAAAATGCCTAGAAGATGAGCATCCTAATCCCCAAATGCAACACAACACCACAAATGTGATGTTCTCTGGCTGACTAAATGTGACTGCATGGTCCTGATCCTCTTTTCTGTAGGTCCACTGGAGTCACAGGAGAGAGAGGTGGAGCTTGGGAAGAGGAGGAAGCTGCTGTCTGTGTATGACGTCCATGGGGAGATTGGGAGGTAAGTACACATTTAGTTGGGTGTCATATTTCACACTGCAGCAATCAGTCAAGCTGCAACTGTGGAGGTGACGTTCCCTGTAGCAGTGTTCCAATAAACTAAAATGGGTTCCGTCCTTTGCCTCTTCTCCCTGTGTCTGTAGAGGCACGTATGGGGTGGTAAAGCGGGTTACCCACAGGAGGACGGGTGAGGGCTTTGCCGCCAAGTTCCTGCCCCTGAGGAGCAGTACGAGAACCAGGGCATTCCAAGAAAGGGACCTGCTCTCCCGGCTGGCCCACCCCAGGGTGGCCTGTCTGCTGGACTTCTTCTCTACACGGAGGACCCTGGTCCTGGTCACTGAAGTGTATCCTTCCCCATGGCGCTTTTAGCCACTTCACCGATGAAGACCTAAGTGGAAATGTAGTGCTCAATTTGATCCATGTTGAACACGTCACATCATCCTTAATACCATCTATAGGTGCTCCTCTCATGGTCTTCTTGATCATTTGCTGTCGAAGGGATCCGTCAGTGAGAGAGAGGTAAAACCTTTGATCTTTTGACTGTAAACCCAACCTTGTTGAACTGTGTTTTGAGTTGACCCCTGTTTTGCCTGAATGCTAAGGCTATTACGACTGCCCCTATGATGTTTATAAACTGCACCATGCGTTCATGGTACCAGGTGCAGATGTACATTCAGCAAATCCTGGAGGGAGTTGGTCACATCCACAGCATGAACATCCTACACCTGGACATCAACGTAAGCTCTTCATACATTCATATTCACGAAGCCAGTCTGTATGTTTCATTTGATTGTTCATGCATTCATTTTGGTGTTCTGCACATTGAAACAATGCACAGCGGTCGATAGTTTGACGGACAGCTCAGTCATGACATGATAAGCTCCCTCACCCACCGTTTGCCATTGGAATTCAATCACACAGACGGACAATATCCTGATGGTGTTTCCACCCAGAGAGGAGATCAAGATCTGTGACTTTGGCTTCTGTCAAGAGATGGACACTTCCAGACACCAGTACAGCAAGTTCGGCACTCCTGAGTTTGTAGCCCCTGAGATCATACATCAAGACCCTGTCACTATAGCAAGTGATATCTGGTAAGCTAAACACATCTGTTTCAGTACATCTGTGCCACTGTATGTGACATTCCTATCATATGAAGGGAAAATGTGACGATTTTTCACTACAGAAATATTGTCTCTCTCTTTGTCAGGTCCATTGGTGTTGTGGCCTATTTATGGCAAGTACTGTATGATTTATGAATAAAAAATAAATAAATGCAATATTTGAGTCTCATCATATAGTACATGGAATGTGAGTGAGTGTTAGGTGTTGAAATCACGCTGTGTCCTGTCAGTCTGATGTGCCGCTGTCCGTTCGTGGGGGAGACGGACCGGGCCACTCTGCTGAGGGTGGGGGAGGGGACACTGAACTGGGATGCACCCGACCTCGCCTACAGGAGCACCGGTGCCCAGGGCTTCCTCCGCACGGTCCTGCAGCCAGACCCAGCGTAAGATACACAACCATCGACGTGAATGAAGATATTACGATCTCTTATATGGATATAACTCTAAATGATTTGTTCTGTCCTTAGAAAGCGACCAACTGCATTTGAGTGTCTGGGGCACGAGTGGTTCCAGGTAAGAATTACATTCTCAGTTTGTTTATGTCTCAGCCGGGTCGGTGGAGACAAATAAAATAAAGAAATGGAGGAAAACAACTAATCTTGTCTAACACATTCTCTCTTGTTGATTATGTTGTCAGAGTGAACATGAGGATGAGACTGATGATATCAATACGAGGGCTCTGAAAGTCTTCATCTCAAGGAGAAAATGGCAGGTACAATAATGATATGCAGGGCTCTATTTTAACAAACCTAATGCAATGATAAAGTGGTAGCGTTATAGTTTGGGGGGTGTGTCGGAAATATTAGTGCTATTTTTACAAACGGAATTATGGGCGCAGTAGCTGACGTTGGTGCGAAAGGGCTGGGTTTTGATGCATAAATAAATTGGAGGCTTTAAGCCTCACTTGCCAATCAGAACATGCTCCATGGCTAAATATTTGGTTGCTTCAAGTTGTGTATTTACAATCTTTTATGTATTGCCTTTATGTATTGCCTTGTCATCAACTCCAATTTCAATGTTAGTCCGTTATAGCCTAGTTTGTTAAATAACCTACAGAAACATAGCCTAGTTTGTTAAATAACCTACAGAAACATAGCCTAGTTTGTTAAATAGCCTACAGAAACCAAAAATATGTTGAACATGTTCTCAGTCCACATTGTTGTAAGTAATTGCATGTCTTCAATATGGAAACATATAGTTAAACATAGCATTCACACTGGGGGCTAGGCCTACTGTAAATTGCATTATGGCTGATTCATGGACATGCCAAGCGTACAATTAAATTCACTATTGATAAGGCCTAAAAAGAGAGTCAATAATTCTAATCAAATTAGAATCAAAATTATACAAAAACTTGTTTTAAATAGGGTACAGTATGTCTAAATACAGTTACAGGCACCATAATTGCTTCCTGTGGGCATATAATATTAAGGCAACGCAGACAATGGAGGGTTTTATGCACATCCAACTTTTCACAGAAGCTGGACAAAGATACAATATAAAGAGAATGTCCACTCACCGTTATACTGTTTTATAAACATAATGGAACCATCTTACAGATCGCATTCACATTTCGTCAGAAATAGCAGATGGCTCCTAAATTCCATTTCATGTCAGCTGGACGTTCTCATCATAAAGCCAGGATGGTGAATCATTCTAAGTTTAGTTTTTAATCAAATTAAACTCTGCTGTAGAACCAGCCGGAAATAGAGTAAAAGTCACCCAGAAAAATACTACTTGAGTAAAAGTCTAAAAGTATCTGGTTTTAAATGTACTTAAGTACAGTGGTGGAAAAAGTACTCGTACTTATGTAAAAGTAAAACATAAATGCTATACATCAAATTCCTTATATTAAAGAGCCACTGAACACACCTTTTCCCTTCGCTTGTGGACTTCGGTACACAACACAACAGCTGTCTGTGACCGGGCAAAAAAACCTTTCCAAGCCAAACGTTTATACCATAACCGATAACAGCCTTCACCATTGACACCATATTAGCTAACGTCATAGTCAACATAGTAAACCCGCTACAATCATGCAGTACAGTGTACAGCAAGCAGTTTAGCAGTTACACCGGTGGGCCCCTGTGGCAATACATTTCTAAAACCAAAAGCTTACCTTAACTTGGAAGAGTTCCAGTGTTGGATAGCCTTAACCAGCTAGCTAACATAGCATCCCTCTCTGTTTGAGCCGGGTGTTAGAGTAGGCTAAACTAGCTAACTGCATTAGCTAGCTAAGTAAGGGAAAGTGAAAACAAAATATCTCTGCTTCTCTTTCATTTAAAAAGAAATGAATTGGTTCAAAACTGTCTCTGAGTCAACTACTCACCACATTTGATGCACTGCAGTGCTAGCTAGCTGTAGCTTATGCTTTCAGTACTAGATTCATTTTCTGATCCTTTGATTGGGTCGACAACATGTCAGTTCATGCTGCAAGAGGTCTGATAGGTTGGAGGATGTCCTCCGGAAGTCATCATATTTACATTTACGTTTACATTTACGTCATTTAGCAGACGCTCTTATCCAGAGCGACTTACAAATTGGAAAGTTCATACATATTCATCCTGGTCCCCCCTGGGAAGTGAACCCTGGTCCCCCCGTGGGAAATGAACCCACAACCCTGGCGTTGCAAGCGCCATGCTCTACCAACTGAGCCACACGGCGTCGTCTTTAATGTGTAAGTCTATGGAAGGGGATGAGAACCACAAGCTTCCTAGGTTTTGTATTGAAGTCAATGTACTCAGAGGAGGACGGAAGCTAGCTGTCCTCCGGCTACACCATGGTGCTACCACAGAGAGTGCTGTTGAGGCTACTGTAGACCTTTATTGCAAAACAGTGTGTTTTTAATCCATTGTTTGATGACATGAATATGTTTAGTATAGTTTTAACCAAAAAGGGATACAATTTTTAATGTGTCATTATTTCTATTTTTATGTACTGAGAAGGATTATCGTCCCTTTCCTCCTTTGAGGAGCCTCAACTGATGCTATTGGATAGAGAGCAATCACCAAAGCTGTTCACCCCATGTTAGTGGGCAAAGGAACATTGTCAAATCAATACCCAACTTTCATTTACCCGTTGTGATGCACAGATGTTCCAAACTCTGTTTTAGAAGAGACTAACTTTATGACCACAATTTTTCTATTTACACTTTGTAGTAAACTTTGACACTAGAATAACTGTTTTTGACTCTTATCGATGCCAAATAAGGGATTTGTTGCTTTTTATCTTCTTAGGGATAGCCCCCTTTTTTTAAATTTTCGCCTAAAATGACATACCCAAATCTAACTGCCTGTAGCTCAGGCCCTGAAGCAAGGATATGCATATTCTTGGTACCATTTGAAAGGAAACACTTTGAAGTTTGTGGAAATGTGAATTGAGAGAGAATATAACACAATAGAATATAACACAATAGTAAAAGAAAATACAAAGAAATAAATGACCGTTTTTTTCTACCACCATCTTTGAAATGCAAGAGAAAGGGCCCCAAATCTAGCCATCGCTCTGGTAATTCCAATGGTGTCCACAAGATTTCAGCAGTGTATGTGCAAAGTTTCAGATGGATAACTTGATGTATGAGCAAACTACATAACTTTTAGTGTGAAGACACCCAGGTACATTTGGGCAAATCGTGAAATAGACATTCACATTCACATAACATTTTTCGGCAAGTATATCGTCAAATATGTATACTTGGACTTTGATTGAGCTTTTACAGTATTAGTGACATCGGATACTGTAGGTTTCCTGGAGGGCAGGCAGTGTTCCCCCGATGATGTGTTGGGCAGACAACACCACCCTCTGGAGAGCCCTGCGGTTTCGGGCGGTGCAGTTGTTGTACCAGGCTGTGATGCAGCCCGACAGGATGCTCTCAATTGTGCATCTGTAAAAGTTTGTGACTGTCTTAGGTGCCAAGATAAATTTCTTCAGCCTCCTGAGGTTTAAGAGGTGCTGTCTTCACCACACTGTCTGTGTGGGTGGACCATTTCAGATTGTCAGTGATGTGTACGCCGAGGAACTTGAAGCTTTCCACCTTCTCCACTGCTGTCCCGTCGATGTGGATAGAGGCGTGCTCCCTCTGCTATTTCCTGACTTCCACGACCAGTTCCTTCGTTTTGTTGATGTTGAGGGAGAGGTTATTTTCCTGGCACCACCCCGCTAGGGCCCTCGTTATTGTTGGTAATCAGGCGTACTACTGTTGTGTCGTCTGCAAACTTGATGATTGAGTTGGAGGCATGTGTGGCCACGCAGTCATGGGTGAACAGGGGAGTACATGAGGGGGCTGAACACGCACCCTTGTGGGGCCTCTGTGTTGAGGATCAGCGAAGTGGAGTGTTGTTTCCTACCTTCACCACCTGGGGGTGGCCCGACAGGAAGTCCAAGACCCAGTTGCACAGGGTGGGGTTCAGACCCAGGGCCTCAAGCTTAATGATGAGCTTGGAGGGTACTAGGGTGTTGAAGGCTGAGCTATAGTCAATGAACAGCATTCTTACCTAGGTATTCCTCTTGGCCAGATGAGATAGGACAGTGTGCAGTGCGATGGGAATTGCATTGCCTGTGGATCTATTGGCCCAGTAAGCAAATTGAAGTGGGTCTAGAATGCCTCTCAACGCAGTCATTGAGTTGAGTTACCTTTGGTTTCTTGGGTACAGGAACAATGGTTGACATCTTGAAGCAAGTGGGAACAGCAGACCTGGATAAGGAGAGATTGAATATGTCCGTAAACACGCATGCTCTGAGGACGCGGCTAGGGCCGGCAGCCTTGCGAGGGTTAACACGCTTAAATGTCTTACTCACTTCAGCCACAGAGAACGAGAGCCCACAGTCCTTGGGAGCGGGCCGCGCCGGTGGCACTGTGTTATTCTCAAAGCGGGTGAAGAAGATGTTAATCTTGTACGAGAGAAAGAAGTCCACTATGAAAACCTCTTCTCCGCCGGCGTCGTCTTGTGGCAGCCTTTCGGATCAGATAAATTGCCCTGGGGGGTACGATCAAAGGATTCAATTCTGGAAAGTTGTATTCCTAGTCGTAATGCTGGTGAGTTACCGCCGCTCTGATATCCAAAAGTTATTTTCGACTGTATGTAATAACAGAAAAAACGTTCTGGGCTAATAATGTAAGAAATAACACACAAAAAAACGAAATACTGGAAAGTTGCTTAGGAGCTAGAAGCAGAGCTGCCATGTCTGTCGGCACCATCTTGCCATCAAGATTGTATCGTTGCTTATGTACAAGACAGATTTTTAAAAATGGCATTATGGGACGACTGACTACTTTGGAGGAGCGTGTCTCTGGTAATTGGACGAGGGGCGCTCTTTGAAAATGGGAATGGATAGCCTACTTGAACATGCGAAATGTAAGTATGTGAATTGTGAATATTGAAAAAAGCATGAGGGCAAAATCCTCAAATATTTCAAAGCTCAGTCAACCATTGAAAACTCAGTGGCCAGGATAAAAAGACACACCTTTGGTAGGCAATGCCGCTAAACCAACCTTGATTAAGGGGAGGGTAGGCAATGCTTGGTTTTTAATCAAATCGAAATGGGGGGAAAACAATTTTTTTATGTTCATAAATACGAGATTCACGGGCAAAAAAGGCACATCTCTCCTTCCATGGACACTGTGCATCATGGCTAGATAGGCTGCGTTTCCAGTCTCAAAATCCATTCCATTATCAACTACTTCCGTTAATAAGACGTGCTTTTTGTGGGTCTTAAAACTTCCCATCAGTACTGCAGCAAATTGTCACTTTTGCACTTGTTTTTAAGGACACACCTCAAACATTGCCACCCCTCCCACCTCAGTGCAAGCGAGCTGATAAAAGACAGGTAAATCGCGGAACCTGGCTTTAGGGCTGGAAAATGCCAGTGCGCCAGTTTTTACATGACAAAATTGCAAACACCCTGCGTTTGAAACATACGTCTCCTTAGCGCCAACTGATAAAATAGAGCCTTCAGTCTTTTAACTCTGTCCAGTGTTTTCTTGTCTCTTCTCTCTGTTTATGTCAAGTGTTTCCTGAACTGTCTTTTCCCAGCTCTGTATGACCGATCTGTCTTCTCTCTCACCTGCATTCTCTCCACTCTCTACCCAGCGTTCTCTGACCTGCCTGGGCTCGGTACTAATCCTGAAGCCCATCCCAGAGCTACTGGATGCCCCTCTTCGGGAGACCTCCATCACAGCCCCCCGGGACCCCCATGAGCACAGCAGCACCTCCATGAGCAGCGGCTCCTCCTCTGAGTACGACGAGGCCGACGCCTGGGACTTCTTCCACCACTGCACCACAGCCGACGAGGATGAAGACGAGGAGGAGGAAGAATTTGACCCCCTCATGGAGAGAGCCAGGATCCCTGAGCTCTTTGCCAAACTGACATTCGAGGAAGAGGAGGAGGAGGGCACCATGGAGGAGGAGAACGAGGAGGAGGCGGAGGAGGAGATGGGAGGAAAGAGGAGCGTGCTGGAGAGGAGCCTAAGCAGGCAGTCTATAGGGTCCTCGGACGCTTCACAGCAGCCGACCCCCCAGAGGGAGAAGAGGGTCAGCCGAGAAAGCAGCCCGTCCCTATACCTCTCCGAGGGGGATGATGGGTCCGCGTCCGGGAGTGATGGAGGCCTCATCGCCAGGAGCAGCCTGATCCGCAGCACTTTCTACAACAGCTCCGCGCAGCTCTCGCCCATGTCCGCTCGCCACATGACCCTCAGGGACAAGTTCCAAGCCAAGAAGCAGGAGAGGGGCCGCAAGCCGCTCCGCAGAAGCCTCTCTAGCCGCCTCAACGAGCCTCTCATTGAGTATGTGGAGGACGAAGGCGAGACCAATCACGGGCAAAGGCGAGGGTCTTTGCAGCCGTCCATGCTCAAGTCCTGCTCCTTTGACAGCGGGGTCAGCCTCTCGCACAATGCACCACCACAGAGGAGGAGCAGGTCGTTGGACGAGTACTTCCGACACTCACCAGGATCTGCCAAACGCAGAGAAGAGGAGAGTGCTTTGAATCTTAAGGAGGATTTCACTGATGAGGAGGAAGAGGAGAAGAGCTTGGACGTTCCTCCTCTCCAAGTGAGAGGTAGAAGAGGTTCAGTGGCAGTGGCTCCCAAACAGCTTACGGCCAGGCTTCAGAAACTGTGTGCAAAATTGCTCCGTGCTGGTCCAGAGGAGGAGGCGGGGAACCTGGCTGGCTCTCAGTACTCCCTGGCTGAGTCCCTCATCCTGGAGCATGGCTCTGAGGGCTCCAGCAGGCTGGGCTCTTGTGAGGAGCTGTCCCACGGCTACCCTGCAGCCGCACAAAGAGGGAGAGCAGGGGATGAGTATGATGACCAGGAGGAGCCCCTGATCACAACTTCCCCCTGCTCCCTGCTCCAGGGGTCTGAGGCTGTGGACGCTGACAAGGAGCCCCAGCGCCGGAACGGCCAACTTCAGATCCCACCGAGAAGGACAACCCACCCCAACCAGAACTCAATGGCCAGAAGTAATGGTAAGGTTGAGAAGACGGTCCTGCCTGTAAAACCCAGCCCCAGCCTGTCCTTCAAGGCCCCAGAGAGACCCTCGAGGGCCAGCGACACAGAGGCACGTCTCCAGAGGCACGCGTCCACCCCGGCCCTCCAGGCCAAACCGCCCACGGGGAAGTCTCCCAGGATGTCACCCAAGGTTGGGTTGATGAATCTGTTACGTAGGCAGTCCTGGGCGGGGCATTCCTACTCACAACTGGAGGGCGCGGAGCAGGGACCCACGCTAGGGGAATTGGAGCCCAGAACCCCCACCATGTCACTCAGGAAAAAGATGAGGGCATCAGCCTCTAGCCTCACCAAGCTGTTCACTAAATCATCCAGCAAGGAGGACTTAACGAAGGGAGGTGAGCTACCATGCACTTTTAGTTTCGTACACTTTTTCCGAATGGGATCACTCCACATGTAGTGGAAACAATCAGAATTTCCACCCTTTATGTTTCTTGGTGTGATGCAGGGCCGATTGTTAAGGGTTCATCTCCTGCTCCACCTGAGCAAAAGGCGAGCGCTGGCTTGGAGAGTGCGAAAAAGAAGTCCAAATTATTTTCATTTAAAATACCTAAAATACCTGCATTCAAGAAGAACAAAGGTGAAGTATATTTGGACTCTACTTTGCAATCTACTCAGCAGAAGAGAGGCTTTGTGTGTCTCTTTGCAAGTCTAATGTTTATCTTTCTGTTTTCTCTCCAGAGATGCCCATCCACCTGACCAGGCCTGATGTGCACCAGTTGGAGGCAGGTGGATTTCTGCTGGTATGGAGACCAGTGCAGTCCAGCGACCCAGTGGTTTACTGTGTTCAGTACAGCACAGCCGGTACGAAAAACACTGCTTACAGATCACACAGGTTTGCATATTGATGTTCCACAGAAATGTGTATGTCACAGGAGGCTGGTGAGGGGACGATGGCTTATAATAATGGCTGGAATGGAGTAAATGGAATGGTATCAAGCACATGGAAACTCTGTCTGATGTGTGTGATATCATTCCGTTCGTGCCGTCCCAGCCATTACCATCCACCCGTCCACCCCAATTCAGTGCCATGAGTCGCCGTACCACCAGCCGCCTGTGGTGTATGTGCAGTGAAGTGAAGCGACACTAAATTGAACAAGTTTAACACTGTCTACCGGATGTTGACGATGATGATGATGATGCACTTGTTGCACATGAAATATTAGAATTATGAAACATTTCCATACCCTGTACTGCCACAGGCGGGGAGTGGAAGCTACTGTGCGAGGAGGTGACAGACAGTTGCTACGTAGTGAAGGACTTACTCAGAGGAGCAGGATACGTATTCAGGGTGGGCTGCATCACCAAGAAGGGGGCAGGACCTTTCAGTGACCCTTCACCACCTGTTGTTATGGCAACCCATCCTAAAGGCAAGAAAATTCTATATAGTCCTTGTTTCATTTTAGAGTTTATTGATGAAAGTTTGCTTTTGTGCTCCTTTAATCTACAGAGACCCACATTCCCCTCATCCAGACCGAGTACCCAGGGTCAAAGGGCAGTGGATCAAGAGGTCAACCTAGCCACAAGACCTACAGCTTCCTCGCAGAGATCAACAGGTACTGAACGGTCAACACCGGCTTAGGAAAGTTTCCGTTTTTTCTACACGACGCGAATGTGTACTCATTGAGCATTTCTTTACCGCACATCTGTCCTGCATACCTGTAACGTAGGCCTGCACAGATGTGTGTGCAATCTCTCTCACCGTCTCTCTCGCCGTGTCGTCCATGTCAGGGGTCGGTTCAGCGTGGTGACCCAGTGTCAGGACAGCCAGAGCCAGCAGCTGTTTGCTGCCAAGATCACCCCCTACAGGCCAGAAAAGAGAGCTCTGGTGCTCAGGGAGTACCAGCTGCTTAAGAAGCTCAACCACCGGCACCTGGTGCAGCTGCACACGGCCTACATTACCCCCCACTACCTGGTGCTCATCCAGGAGCTGTGTGCAGGCAGAGAGCTGCTCTACAACCTAGCTGAGAGGTCAGAGAGACACAGCTGCCTGCTTTACATTACAACATTACTTAGTAGTGTTTGGGGGTGTGTTAGTTTGTAGTGTTGCCTGGCTAATGGGTTTTGCAATTTCCAGAGTGTGGATGCAAAATGTGTTATTTACTGTACTTGGTAAAGATGCAGAAGATGGGTTTTAGATATACCATGTTCCCCCTCCCTCCCTCCTTTTTCCCCCCAAACAGAGATCTTTATGCGGAACTCCATGTGGCAGAGCTGCTGGCTCAGATCCTGAGTGCTGTGGACTACCTGCACGGCCGCCGCGTCGTCCACCTGGACCTCAAGTCGGACAACATGCTGGTGACGGACCGCAACGTGCTGAAGATCGTAGACCTGGGCTCTGCTCAGTCTTTCACACCCGGGCAGACACTGAACATCGAGGAGATTCCGGGACAAGAGAAAGGTACATCAAGAGAATGACTGGAAAGGATGGGTGGATAGGGATGATAGGCTGAACAGAAGCTTGCCTAACTTCATCACTCAACTTTGCTCTTGAAGAACAGTTACATCCATCTTCCCATTTCACACAGAGACTCCATCGTGCGCCTCTTCACAGACAACGGGCAGAAACAGAATGGCAGATGGTGGTACGCTAACCCAATGTTAACTGTTATGCCTTTCCTAACCCTTACCCTAACCTCACTGAAACGATGACAAAACCTTAACCGTAACCTTAATTCATTTCGACCTCTGTGTTCTGCCGCTGGGCTATAAACGTTGTTCCTTGAGAGATGTATTTTAATTTACTGGCACGTACTAATGGAAACAATGGAATGTAAAACTCTTATGAAGAATGCCTTCTCTATCTGTCATGTTTTGTAAGTTTACATTGTCCTTCCTAAAGCTCCAGAAATCCTCGACGGACAAGGAGTCGGACCTGAGACCGACATCTGGGCTATTGGGGTTTTGGCTTTTATAATGTAAGTAAGAAGGGTTGTTCCACGAAATGAGTGCCTTTTTGTGTCCCTTTTAATATTTTAAGTAGAAATTGTGCACAAATATTGCATTTTAAAAGCCAGTTACATTAAATGAAGTGCCATTTAATAGAGACCACATGGCCGATTCAATATATCTGACTTGCTGATTTTGACATATCCCTCTGTGCACCCTCTGTGACTTCTAGGAATAAATTAACCTGTACCTTTTTTCACCATAATTGTAAAGCCCTAATTATTATGTTGTTTTGACAGTCATTTCTGGCGACTATGATTTATTTAATCTGACCTGTTATGTGAACTTATGTGAATCTGCACATCCTGTTATGTGAACTGAACTCAAATTTCAACGTGGTGAAACTTTTGCTTTTTAAATAGTCAAACCCCAGTGTAAAAGCAGGTGAGCTGGTTCTACTCGTTTTGGCCATGTTCTGGTGTTTTGTGGTGGAAAACTGAGCGGGTCGAGCACAACACTTTAACCCTGTTACCCATAGACAGGCTAGAAATGTTTTAACAATGTCATTTTTTTTGTGAAGCTTGCATTCAATTGCCCCTCCCTGTTGCACACATATCAACTTAATTTAATATCAACGCTGTTACTTTACTTGGCTCTTTATTGGCACTGACTATAGTGATTTTTTTGGAGATGGGAAGACATGTTTTTTATTAAGTTGAACATATGCTCTTTATGACAGAATGTTAAAATGAGGTGAAACACTTTTTTTTTTTACACTGCTGAAAATGCACCCAATTGGTGGAATGACCCAGAAAGATACATGAGGATTGAAATATTTTTGCAATAATTACACTTCTCTCTAATGTTTAGAGTACTGATTGCCCTGGATGTGTAAGTTGTATCCTATATATCAGGAGTGTCAAACTCATTTTACCAAGCAGGCCACATTGGGTCTTCAGGGGTCCAGAGGGCCGCACTTAAAATGTGTTATATTTCCTTGCTGTCAAAATGTCCAAAAAATAGTCCCATATCCAATGCTTTTGGAATTTCCGATGCTCCCTTACTGTTCAGCATTCGTTTCGATGACTGTCAAGCTGGACAGCGTGAAGAGACTGTAAATGTAGATCCGGTAATATTTTTACACAGTTTCAATTTGGTTTTAGTCATTTCAATGTCAATTTAAGACTGTTTTTCAAAGAAAAATTGAAACCCCCTGCAGGCCGGATTGAATGGGCTCGTGGGCCGGATCCGTATGTTTGACACCCCGCTATACAGCCATACTGCCATTTACTCTTCTGTTTCTCCTCTGATATGTCTATGTGAGGGGACTGCGAGGGAATACACACACACACACACACACTCTAACACACACATTATTTTTGTTGTTGTATTGTTTTTATTAGTATTATTATTATAGATTTTTTATTTTGTGTTTGTTCATCGTTGGATTTTAAATTTGTGTGACTGGCCTCATCTATCAGTGTTTTGTTACTTGTCATGCTTTGTGTTTTTTGTGGACCCCAAGGAATAGTAGCTGATGCTTCTGCAAAAGCTAATGGGGATCCAAATAAACAAATATGTCCTCCCTCTCACCACCTAGGTTGAGTGCAGATAGCCCGTTCCATTCAGACCTCAACTGGGAGAGGGACAGAAACATCCGGAAGGGGAAGATCCAGTTTGGCCGCTGCTACCCTGGCTTGTCAGAGGGAGCAATCAACTTCATAAAGAACACACTGAGCATCAAGGCTTGGTGAGTCGATTGACCAGATCTGACCAGGACCTATACAGTACCTATTGCCTATTTGAGATAGCCGAGCACACCCAAAGTTGTTTCATTGAGGGGTAATTGATAGATAGTGTTAACAAACCATTTCAGAATGTTCCTGATGTGTCTCATCTGATGCATTTCTTCAGGGAGAGACCCTCGGCGGCTGAGTGCCTCCAGAACCCGTGGGTACGGGGCGAGCGGGCCCCTTCCAAACACAGAGACTCCATCTTGTGTTTCTCCACTGACAAGCTGCAGGCTTTCCTCAAGGAGAGAGAGGTGAAACGAGACCAGGTCCGCACCAAGCTGCAAGGCCCTTTCTTCCAATAATTGCACTTCTTTCTAATGTTTAGAGTAGGGCTGTAAGGACTTACACATGAACTGGCGCTGGGTGATGTCTCTTCATAGCCCAGATCCTGATCACAAATATGTGATGTCTTACAAATGTTGACCTAAAATGGAGAGCGGTTAAATGTGTGCGTATCAATGGCTGCTTAGAGTTTTGTTAAAAATTTGTCTGAATGACTTGGACTTTGGCTTTGGTTGAATTATGGCGCCATGATATCAGGGAAATGTTTAGTTAAATGCTTTATGCAAATACTGTTGCATGAGTTTGAAAAGATGATGATGTTGATGTGTAAAATGCATCATCCCTTTGAGTTTGCAGCATTGGACACGAAACGCATTTCACGTTTACATGTTAGTCATTTAGCAGACGCTCTTCTCCAGAGCGACTTACAGTTAGGCGTTCAGAAAAGGTTTGTATTTTTTTTGTGATTCTTAACAATATGTTTGTGGTTCATTAGCCAAATGGAAAGATCAGTGGAGGATTAATGTGCCCAAAGCATAGCAAGGGCCCCTACCAGAATACAGCTTTGTCTCACAAAGGGAGGAACATTGAAATATATATATATAAATCTAGATAGATATTTACACTATTGCAATGTTTTCAACTGTGCAGAAATAGATTGTATCAATGGAGAATAAGATCATGAGTAAATGAAGCATATTTTGGATGATCCTTTATTTGATTTCATGGAGTATACCTTGTGACAGGTGATGGATGTACTGAAAGGCTAATGAAACAGTATGTTAGTGGTACGTTTCACCTACTTTTTATTAACCTAGCTCAGTTGCATACAAAAACATACACACCAAGACACACACGTTTTCTTTTCTGCTGATGGAAGGCTACAGCAAGTAACCTGAGAGTTAAACTGACCACCTCAGGACTGACCTGTGACCTCTGAAAGCTGTGTGCTGAGTGCTTGAGTCCTCACCCAGCCAGTTACATGTTCATCCACAAATACTGTTCAATTAGTATAACACTCAACAACACACATCCCTACCTTTTTGTGTAACATTATTCAGACTTTATCATTGATTAAAACCAGAGAGAAAATTGGATTACAGAATGGTTTCTTACTATTGGACCAATAACAGTTTAGATTAAGACAATGTTTACCTCAAAGGTATTCCACTAATATGACATTTCACAGCTAAGACAGTTTTATTACTTCTCGGGTTGTTTGTCCATGATATGTTGGATGGTCATCACACATGTCAAGTCAGGGTCAGGTCAGGTTAAGTATAATGTCGAACCTTGACAATGAAGGTTTAGTGGACGGTCTTGTGGCTTTGGCAGTAGTTTCTATTTGTCTACATGAAGTAGATATTTACTAGCATCTACTGTATACTCGACACGTACTGTTGAAGTCGGAAGTTTACATACCTCAGCCAATGTCACGCCCTGGCCTTAGTATTCTTTGTTTTCTTAATTATTTTAGTTAGGTCAGGGTGTGACATGGGTTATTTATGTGGGTTTTGTAGTGTTTAGGGTGGTTGTAAGGTTTAGGGGGTTTATTTAGAGTAGTTGGGTTTATGTTTAGTGTAGTTGTCTAGGTGTGTCTATGGTTGAGTGTAGGTGTTTAGGAAAGTCTATGGTTGCCTGAATTGGGTCTCAATTAGAGACAGCTGGATATTGTTGTCTCTGATTGGGAGACATATTTAAGGTAACCATAGGCTTTAGCTGTTTGTGGGGAATTGTCTATGTCTAAACGTTAGTAGCTTGTGTGTGCACTTTCGTTTTGTAGCTTCACGGTCGTTTGTTGTTTTGTTAGTTTGTAAGTGTTTCGTTTTGCCTTCTTCATAAATAAAAGAAGATGGCTTATTTTCCACATGCTGCGTTTTGGTCCGTCTCACTCCCACACGATCGTGACAGCCAAATACATATAAACTCAGTTTTTCACAATTCCTGACATTTAATCCTAGTAAAAATTAGGATCAGCATTTTATTTTAAGAATGTGAAATGTCAGTATAATAGTAGAGAGAATTATTTATTTGAGCTTTTATTTCTTTCATCACATTCCCAGTGGGTCAGAAGTTTACATACACTCAATTAGTATTTGGTAGCATTGCCTTTAAATTGTTTAACTTGGGTCAAACGTTTCGGTTAGCCTTCCACAATCTTCCCACAATAAGTTGACAGAGCTGGTGTAACTGAGTCAGGTTCGTAGGCCTCCTTGCTCGCACACGTTTTTTCAGTTCTGCCCACAAATGTTCTATAGGATTGAGGTCAGAGCTTTGTGATGGATGCTCCAATACCTTGACTTTGTTGTCCTTAAGCCTTTTTGCCACGACTTTGGAAGTATGCTTGGAGTCATTGTCCATTTGGAAGACCCATTTGCGACCAAGTTTATACTTCCTGACTGATGTCTTGAGATGTTGCTTCAATATATCCACATAATTTCCCTTCTCATGATGCCATCTATTTTGTGAAGTGCACCAGTCCCTCCTGCAGCAAAGCACTCCCACAACATGATGCTGCCATCCCCGTTCTTCACGGTTGGGATGGTGTTCTTCGGCTTGCAAGCTTCCCCCTTTTTCCTCCAAACATAATGGCAAACAAGCAGTTCTATTATTGTTTCATCAGACCAGAGGACATTTCTCCAAAAAGTATGTTCTTTGTCCCCATGTGCAGTTGCAAACCGTAGTCTGGCTTTTTTATGACGGTTTTGGAGTAGTGGCTTCTTCCTTGCTGAGCGCCCTTTCATGTTATGTCAATGAGGTCTTGGCTGATTTCTTTTGATTTTCCCATGATGTCAAGCAAAGAGGCATTGAGTTTGACGATAGGCCTTGAAATACATCCACAGGTACACCTCCAATTGACTTAAATGATGTCAATTAGCTTCAGAAGCTTCTAAAGCCATTACATAATTTTCTGGAATTTTCCAAGCTGTTTAAAGGCACAGTAAACTTAGTGTATATGAACTTCTGACCCACTGGAATTGTGATACAGTGAGTTTAATAAGTGAAATAATCTGTCTGTAAACAATTGTTGGAAAGATTACTTGTCATGCACAAAGTAGATGTCCTAACCGACTTGCCAAAACTATAGTTTGTTAACAAGAAATTTGTGGAGTGGTTGAAAAACTAGTTTTAATGACTCCAACCTAAATGTATGTAAACTTCCGACTTCAACTGTACCTATCAAATGCCCTATTCCCTTACCCATTTCTCATGATCTATTGACTCTAAGAATGTTAGACAATCTTCTTGGGTCCTAGGCAGGTGTTGGAAACAACATTGTTTTCCAATCGTTTTGTTCTGAACAGAACCATTATTATAAAAATGTCAGAAGTGTAAAATAACGTTATTAACCAGTTTTCAGTTTTTTAAAATAGTTTCCTTGTTCTGGAACAGTATAGATCACTTTCATTCTGATTCTGTTTTTCAAACCAGTTCCAACACCTGGTCTTAGATGCATATTGTACGTTTCTCTACAACGCTCAGAACAGTTGTTTATGTGGCTAAATCAGCTGATGTCAGGGGAGTGGATCTTATTGTGTTTCGGTGTTGATGCAGTAGCATAGATGGTGTCGTTCATGCTGGAGTAAAAGTCTCACTGGGACACTGTTACTGTAGCTCCTTATGACTTGATGACCTCCTGAACTTTTGTTATTTCCTGTTGAGGAGAGGAGTAGAAGGCGCTCAAAAAACGTGAGTAGCGGTGCGACCCATAAATTATGAGCATTAGGCCATACAAATGTAATTAAATGCTTAACTGATTACCTTCTTTACTTTTTGCAAAAATAAAATACAAATCGAAAAAATACAAAAATTGTACAGGAAAAATTGCAAGATTATAGCAAAAAGAATGTCCTCAATCTTTCAGTAAAGAGATACACAACGTCCTCTAAGATTATAGCTGAACTATGCCTCTTTTAGCCTCACCAAGAGGTTAGCCTCACCAAGAGGCTTGATTGGGTCAGTAAGTGTTGGGCTAAGGTCGCTATAGTATTTGAAGAAGGCACACATGCTTTTTCCATTCGCTTTTTGCCTCAATTTTCAAGAAATATATTCTGTGAAACATTTAATAAAATCTGTATGGCTTTAGGAAGGAAAAGGCACAACTCTCGCACACAATTGCCAACTTGGGTAACACTGTACCATCATTTAAGATGCCCCTATAAATATGTAACTACACAGCAATAACTGTAGAAAAAACATTGTAGTTGTATATGAAGTGTTATGTAATAACATAGTAAGAGTTTATCAGTATAGGTTATTACACAACCGGAACACAGACTGCCATTGAAGGTAAATACACATGTTGTGAAATGACTCGTGTTTTATATTATGTTATTAAACATTTCTTTGTTCCAGTATGTAACTCATAGGTTTTGTAGTTACACTTTTGGAAGTCACCTGTGTATTACCATGTTATGAACTCTAATCCCAACGGGTAACATTGCTACATGTAACTACAACGGGCCAGTAAAACCAAATCACCAGCTAGTCTCACGGGTTGGCAAGGTCTTGATATGTGGATCTTGGTAGACTAGGACCTGGTAACAACACAATGGACGTTATTCCATTTTTATGCAGCTTTTCTTCTCCATGAATATCCTGGCCTTGAATTTAAGCATGAGAAATGCTTGCTATTCACCCACTATTGGTTTGAGGTGGAGCTCAAATAACAACCTGGTCTCAAGGCATTTCATACTATTCTGCAGAGGTGTGGACTCGAGTCGCATGACTTGGACTCGAGTCAGACTCGAGTCACAAATATGATGACTTGCAACTCAACCTTGACCTGAACACCAATGTCTCGTGACTTGACTTGGAATTGAGCCTTATGACTCGACCTGACTTGATACCCTCCCCAAGCCCAAATATTAAAAATGATCAGTGCAGAGGAACGTCGGCAGGTGAATTCAGATGGAGCCCTTGGAAAGATGATACCCCAAATTATTATTTTCAGATATAAAGAGGACCCTGTATCAACAAAAAATGGATTGCAACTTGCAAAACATTGGGGAAGAAAATTACAGACGGAGGCACAATAATTTCCAACTTTGTTCGACATTTGAAGCTGCACAAAGTCGTGGCTAATATATATATATTTTATTACTTTACTAGTGTATCATGTAGGCTAACGTAACGTTAAATCAATGAGCCTCCATACAGTCAGTCAGTGCGGGAACGTGATCATTGCACCCAAGATTGAGCTACAACTGGCTAGGCAGTTTGTAGCCTAAATCCTGCCTGATGTTACTGCTGAGTGTATGTGTGTGTGTGTGTGTGTGTGTGTGTGTGTGTGTGTGTAAGGTTGGGCGATTGTGTACAAGCCTACATCGCCCGATCAGTTGGTTTCAATGCGCTATTGAGTCTTCACATAGGAATTAATGGTGTCACGTGATGATTGCTTTGTTATTCATATATAGGTGCTCCCGAGTGTCGCAACGGTCTAAGGCACGGCAACTCCGTGCTAGTGGCGTCACTACAGACTCTGGTTCGATTCCAGGATGTATCACAACCTACTGTGATTGGGAGTCCCATCGGGTGGCACACAATTGGCCCAGCGTCATCCGGGTTAGGGTTTGGCCAGGGTAGGCCGTCATTGTAAATAAGAATTTGTCCTTAACTGACTTTCCTAGTTAAATAAAGATGTAATTAATTAATTAATATGCGGTCTAGTGTCTGAGGGTCTCGCCAATGGTTGATTTAGCTAGCTAGATTTTTCTCCCCAGAGACCACCAAAGAAAAATCCTGATTGGACCTTTTTTCTCTTCAGTGTTTAACCCTTCCCTTTCCAACACAAACGGAAGAGGTGAAATCAGAATATCATTTAAATGATTGAAAAAATATTAAAGTAAAATGTAAATAGAAAAATTATACATAATTCTACACATCCTTAGAACTTTTCTGAAGGCTTTTTCTCACAGATCCCCACTGATCAAATGTTACGGTTAGAAGAATGTTGTTACAAAGGTTGCACATGTATTTACAATGTGCTTACCCAAGAGCAAGCAACTTAAGGTAGAGTGAAGTAATTACTATACAGTTACAAAGTCTCTTTATTATAGGTCTATTAAAGTATTTTGCCTTGTGATCTCATGTGGCAAGCCAAAAATTCCATCCATGCAAAACCTGCTGAATAGAAGATCCTGTATAGATTGCATTTTCAACCAGCAGCTATCAGGACATAACACTGATCAAATCTTTTCACACTTTTTACAGTGTTAGTTTCATCAGCTGTGCAAAATGATACAAAACACAGGAAAAAAACAGAAGTTTGACTGCACTGGGCCTTTAATGGATTTAATAAAGATTCATATTCAAAATCAATCTCATGTAATACAATGCTGTAGACGAGTAGCTAGGCCTGTAGCTACATTACATTGTCAAAAACAAACATTGTTAACAATGTACAAATCTGTGTCTTCAATTGATTGTGTATCTAAAAAAATTTGAATTGATTTTATGCCATAAATGCTAAAACGTTATCATTAGGAGATAGTGTCCAGGTAAACAAAATCAAAGCGTGTCTTACCTTTTCCAAAAACGGTAATTACATATTAAGTTGCTTGCTCTTGGGTAAATACATTGTAAATACATGCATATCCTTTATAACAACATTGCAATTACAATGTTGGTTGTCAAATGTTGTCACGTAGTACAAAGTAACTCAAAGGGTTATGCCTAATGTCTCCTCGGTTACCCATTTGGGTAGGAGTTCTTGACATGGTAATACACAGGTGACTTCCAGAAGTATAATTACAAAACATATCAGTTGCATACCGGATCAAGGACATGTGTAATAAAATAATAACATCAAATAGATCATGAGTCACTACACATGTGGAATTACCTTCAGCGAGTGGATTTGTGTGGAATTACCATCAGCGAGTGCATTTGTATTTACAAAGTCCTTGTTCCAATTGTGTAATTACCAATAGACGCTATTAAAATGAAATTAAATAGCAGGTTTGGCCTTGAAAGGCCTTCATCAGAATCACATCCGACATTTCCTGTTGAGACAGATATGAGAATGTAAAGTATATTTGCAGAACCTCAGTACATATGATTCTTGTCCAACATGGACATTTAGTCATCAACAACTCCTCCATCTACTCATTAGACAATCGTCTTCTTTTCAGACTCACCTCCTTAAGAACACTTTGCAACTTCTCATAGGCCTCATCCAAGTCATCGTTGACAATGACAATGTCAAACAATCCAGGCTCGTTGCCTAAAATAGAAGAGTGAAGAAACAATTATGAGAACGCTACTCAAATCATTGTCAAAAGCATGTAAATGGACTATCCTTAGTTCAATTCCTATCTGTCGAGCATGTGTAGTCTTAAAACCAGTTAACACAGGATAGTATGGGGGACCTACACTCCTCCATGTCAGTCCGGGCTTCTTCCAGGCGGCTCTGTATTTTCTCCTCTGTCTCCGTCGCTCTACCCCTCAGACGTTCTTCCTGTCCACATCAATGGTCCCCAAAACAATGACAGTTTATACAGTAGCAGCTAGATTCAGCCGCGGGCTGATTCTTTTCTGAGCGAATGGTCAGTGGGCTAGAACACAATTATAATAATTTGTACACTACAAACGGACCACAAATAAGCTCAAATGTATTATGTGTTTCACAATAGCATAATTTCATAATCACATATTTCTCAATTTATTCATAGGAATAGTTGGGAACAGGATTCACGAATGACGTGTATTTTTTCGTTGAATTCCTAGTGATATAACAGTCTTCTTGGTCCAACATATGTTTTCTTATTTTTTTACTGAAAATTTTGGGGGGCCAAATAAAAATCGCTTAGGGGACAAATGTCGCCTGTTGCGGACCCCTGCAGTGGAAGAACCCTGTGGAATGTATGGTTGTGGACTCTTACCAGGACCTCAATAGAGGGGGGCTGGATAGAGATGTAGATTGGGTCCAGGTTAGTCTCCTTGATGTGCCTCACTCCTGCGATATCCACGTCCAAGATACAAATGAGGCCCTTGGCCCTCACGTCCTGTACAGCACTCTTACTGTGGAGAAAAACAAATAAAATAGCTATGTTTATTCATTGCATCCACGATTCCACAAAACAAACTAGAAATTATATATCTTTCCACAACTATCACTGATTCACACTGTAAGACATTTCGGTGCCAACAGAAAGTTCTGAAAGTATACTCGACCTTGTTCCGTACAGGTTGCCCGAAAACTCATCCGTCTCAATGAATTCCCCCTTGTCAATATCCTCCTGCATAGCCTCCCTGTTTGTAAAGTGGTAATCTTGAAACGGACAGGAGAGAAGAAGAAGAAGACGAGGTTAGTCAGCGGTCAGGCTGGATGGAGTTCTCTCAAAACAACAATGGGTAAGTTCACAGGGTACAATGCATTTACATTGATTAGTATTCAGGCGCTAGAACATGTTTAATAGAATGAATGCAAGGACACGTATCGGTAGACAGGGAAATTAGCATTCACATCACTACACATTACTGTGTCCCTACCATTGCGATTATCTTATTCCTCCACAACATGACAGTGGATCAAACACAGTGGGGAGAACTCTGTAGGTAACACAGGACAACCTTGTCACGATCACATTTACAGGGACAACAACACTCAATATTGAACCTAGAGCCACTGACGTCAACGCATACTCATTAGCATCACGACATTACAGGTTTGTTCAGAATGAATCCAAGCACATTACAATGTGTCCAGGTAAAAGGTAGATGGATAGAGGATTTCAATGGATGAAGGTGAAAATTATTTTAACGATTAATCAAAAATAGACAATGAATGTATAGGGGGTAGTAAACGATCACAGACTGAATCCAACAAAGCTCACTGTCATGGTGGTGCAGTTTCTGTGTAATTCTTCGTAGGAAAAGACAAAGGTATATTGATCAAAGAAATAGAATAGTCTCAAGGATATTTGCCTTTACAACAGGACCAGACCTCACTAGCAGCTATGATCCATACTATACATTAATATTATTGAACTGGAGCTATATTAAACAAACGGCTGTACTATGAAGCCTATCAATTTCAACAAATTGTTGTGATGCTAATGATGGGTACATAACAGAGGTTTTATGGGTGTGAAGACTTCTCTCTTTGGGTCTGGAGAGGGGATCCACTACTGAGGAATTACAGGGGGCTAATTTCAAATGCTTTTTACTCCAAAGTGCAAACTGGCATTTGTGTTCCTTTGAATAATAGATTGAGTACTTTCCGTGACTATTAAGCCCTTGGTGTTTGGTCACTCTGTACTTGAAATATGAAAGTAACCCCCATCACTCTCTCTTAGTAATGTTTTTATGAATCACATTTAGGTGTGGTTCGATAGAAGCCTAAATTTGGAGGATAGCTACACCTGCGGATGAAACAGAGGATAGGACGTCTGCTACGGGCAGTAACGTAGCTCCCAGAAGCATAGGCAGACTGAACAGGCCTATGGAGAAAACAAAAAAGGCATAAACAAATATGTATATCCCTGTATCTAACAGGGGGATACTTGGGAGAACCATTGGTGCAGTTCGCTTGGGAGTAAGAAGCATTGGCGCTTCAGTGTCCGTAGGTATGGAGTAGTGTGGGAGAAGAGGTGGTGTGTAGGCACAAAAAGGGCAAAAGGGTATTGAAAGAGTGGATTTTTTTTATTTAACCTTTATTTAACTTGGCAAGTCAGTTAAGAACAAATTCTTATTTTACCATGACGGCCTACCCCGGACAAACCCTCCCCTAACCCGGACGGCGCTGGGCCAATTGTGCGCCGCCCTATGGGACTCCCGATCACGGCCGGTACTGAAAAACCTGGAAGTAGTTTTTTATACAGTATATACAGTACCAGTCAAAAGTTTGGACACACCTACACATTCAAGGGTTTTTCTTTATTTTAATTATTTTATACATTGTAGAATAACAGTGAAGACATCAAAACTATGAAATAACACACGGAATCATGTAGTGAGAAAAAAAGTTTTCAGCTTGCACACTCCTGGCATTCTTGCAACCAGCTTCATGAGATAGTCACCTGCAGTGACGGATTTAGGTATAGACAACATGGGCATCTGCCCAGGGCGGCATCTTGTCCGGGTGCGGCACAGGGCGCCCGCACAAAAAACAAAATTGGGATGGTGACATTTGTGCGATAAAAATTTGGTGGTATACAGAAGATAGCCCTATTTGGTAAAAGCCAAGTCCACATTGTGGAAAGAACAGCTCAAATAAGCAAAGAGAAACTACAGTCAATGCGGAAAATGTCAAGAACTTTGAAAGTTTCTTCAAGTGCAGTCGCAAAAACCATCAAGCGCTACGGTGAAACTGGCTCTCATGAGGACCGCCACAGGAAAGGAAGACTCAGCGTTACCTCTGCTGCAGAGGATAAGTTCATTAGAGTTACCAGCCTCAGAAATTGCAGACCAAATAAATGCTTCACAGAGTTCAAGTGACAGACACATCTCAACATCAACTGTTCAGAGGAGACTGCGTGAATCAGGCCTTCATGGTCAAAGGGCTACCCAGACTCCTCTTTTATGCTGCTGCTACTCTGTTTGTTAACTATGCATACTCACTATAACTCTACCTACATGTACATATTACCTCAATTACCTTGACTAACCGGTGCCCCCACACACGGACACCAACGTCTTGCTGCCAGACAAGCTAAACAGGTTATTTTCCCGCTTTGAGGATAACACAGCATCACCGACGAGCGAGGCCAGCTACCGAGAATGGTGGGCTCTCCTTCTCTGTGGCTGACATAAGACAAGGCTGCAGGCCCAGACGGCATCCCTAGCTGCCTCCTCTGAGCATGCGCAGACCAGCTGGCTGGTGTGTATACGGACATATTCAGTCTCTCCTTATCCCAGTCTGCTGTCCCCACATGCTTCAAGATGGCCACCATTGTTCCTGTACCCAAGAATGCAAAGGACATTGAAGTAAATGACTATCGCCCCGTAGCTCTCACTTCTGTAATCATGAAGTGCTTTGAGAGACTAGTCAAGGATCAGATCACCTCCACCTTACCGGTCACCCTAGACCCACTTCAATTTGTTTTCCGCCCTAATTGGTTCACAGATGATTCAATCGCCATCACACTGCACACTGCCCTATCCCATCTGGACAAGAGGAATACCTATGTAAGAATGCTGTTCAATTACTATAGCTCAGCATTCAACCCCATAGTACCCTCCAAGCTCATCATTAAGCTTGAGGCCCTCAGTCTCAACCCCACCCTGTGCAATTGGGTTCTGGACTTCCTGAAAGGCCCCAGGTGATGAAGGGAGGAAACAACATCTCCACTTCGCTGATCCTCAACACTGGGGGCCCACAAGGGTGTGTGCTCAGCCCGCTCCTGTACTCCCTGTTCACCCATGACTGCGTGGCCATGCATGGCTCTCAGAGTGTGGTTTCAGGAAAACAAAGGAGATGATCGTCGACTTCCGGAAACGGCAGAGGGAGCACCCCCCATATCCACATCGACGGGACAGCAGTGGAGAAGGTGGAAAGTTAAGTTCCTCTGCGTACACATCACTAACAAACTGAAATGGTCCACCCACACAGACAGTGTGGCGAAGAAGGGGCAACAGCGTCTCTTCAACCTCAGGAGGCTGAAGAAATTTGGCTTGTCACATAAAACCCTCAAACTTTTACAGATGCACAATTGAGAGCATCCTATCTGGCTGTATCACCGCCTGGTACGGCAACTGTACCACCCACAACCGCAGGGCTCTCCAGAGGATGGTGTGGTCTGCAAAACGCATCACCGGGGAACACTACCTGCCCTCCTGGACACCTACAGCACCCAATGTCACAGGAAGGACAAAAAGATCATCAAGGACAACAACCACCCGAGCCCCTGCCTGTTCACCACACTACCACCCAGAAGGCGAGGTCGATACAGGTGCATCAAACCTGGGACTAAGAGACTGAAAAACAGCTTCTATCTCAAGGCTATCAGACAGAGAGGTTGCTGCTTAAATACAGACTTGAAATCATTGGCCACTTCAAAAAATGGAACACAAGTCACTTTAATAATGCCACTTTAATGATGTTTACAAATCTTGCATTACTCATCTCATATGTATATACTGTATTCTATACTATCTATTGCATCCTAGCCTATGCGCTCTGACATTGCTCATCCACATATTTATATATTCTTATTCCATTCCTTTATTTAGATTTGTGTGTATTAGGTATTTGTTGTGGAATTGTTCGATATTGCTGCACTGTCGGAACTAGAAACACAAGCATTTCGCTACACTCGCAATAACATCTGCAAGTGACGAATAAAATTTGTTGTGATTAGATTTGTTTTTCAAAAGCACAATGACCCAACACACCTCCAGGCTGTGTAAGGGCTATTTGACCGAGAAGGAGTGATAATCAAATCAATTCAAACGTTTTGTCAAATGCGCCAAATATACCAGGTGTAGACCTTACAGTGAAATGCTTACATACAAGCCCTTAACCAACAATGCTTTAAGAAGTTAAGAAGAAAACAGTTAAGAAAAAGTTAAGAAACAAATGTAAGTAAAAAATAATTAAACAGCAGCAGTAAAAAAACAATAGCGAGGCTTTATACGGGGGTAGCGGTACAGAGTTAATGTGCGGGGGCACCGGTTAGTCGAGGTAATTCAAGTAATACGTACATGCAGGTAGAGTTAAAGTGACTATGCATAGATAACAAACAGAGTAGCAGCAGTGTAAAAGAAGGGTCTGGGTAGCCCTTTGATTGGCTGTTCAGGGGTCTTATGGCTTGGGGGTAGAAGATGTTAAGAAGCTTTTTGGACCTAGACTTGGCGCTCCGGTACCGTTTGCCGCGCGGTAGCAGAAAGAACAGTCCATGACTAGGGTGGCTGGAGTCTTTGACAATATTTAGGGCCTTCCTCTGACACTGCCTGGTATAGAGGTCCTGGATGGTAGGTAGCTCGGCCCCAGTTATGTACTGGGCTGTACGCACTACTCTCTGTAGTGCCTAGTGGTCAAAGGCCAAGCAGTTGCCATACCAGGCATTGATGCAACCAGTCAGGAAGCTCTCGATGGTGCAGCTGTAGAACCTTTTGAGGATTTGAGGACCCATTGCAAATATTTTCAGTCTCCTGAGGGGGAATAGACTTTGTCGTGCCCTCTTCTGTCTTGGTGTGTTTGGACCATGATAGTTTGTTGGTGATGTGGACACCAAGGAACTTGAAGCTCTCAACCTGCTCCACTGAAGCCCCGTTGATGAGAAAGGGGGAGTGCTCTGTCATGCTTTTCCTGTAGTCCACAATCATCTCCTTTGTCTTGATCACGTACGTTGAGGGAGAGGTTGCTGTCCTGTAACCACACGGCCAGGTCACTGACCTCCTCACTATAGGCTGTCTCATAGTTGTTGGTGATCAGGCCTACCAGAGTTGTCATAAGCAAACTTGATGATGGTGTTGGAGTAGTGCTTGGCCATGCAGTCATGAGTGACAGGGAGTACAGGAGGGGACTGAGCACGCACCCCTGAGGGGCCCCGTGTTGAAGATCAGCGTGGCAGATGTGTTGTTACCTACCCTTACCACCTGGGGGCGGCCCATCAGGAAGTCCAGGATCCAGTTGCAGAGGGAGGTGTTTAGTCCCAGGGACCTAAGCTTAGTGATGAGCTTTGTGGGCACTATGGTGTTGAACGCTGAGCTGTAGTCAATGAATAGCATTCTCACAAAGGTGTTTATTTTGTCCAGGTGGGAAAGGGCAGTGTTGAGTGCAATAGAGATTGCATCATCTGTGGATCTGTTGTGGCGGTATGCAAATTGGGCAGGTTACCTCAGTGTTCTTGGGAACAGGGACTATGATGGTCTGCTTGAAACATGTTGGTATTACAGACTCCGTCAGGGACAGGTTGAATAAGTCAGTGAAGACACTTGCCAGTTTGTCAGCGCATGCTCGGAGTACACGTCCTGGTAATCCATCTGGCCCTGCGGCCTTGTGAATGTTGACCTGTTTAAAGGTCTTACTCACATTGCTACAGAGAGCGTGATCACACAGTGGTCCGAAACAGCTGATGATCTTATGCATGCTTCAGTGTTACTTGCCTCGAAGCGAGCTAAGAAGTGATTTAGTTTGTCTGGTAGGCTCTTGTCACTGGGCAGCTCGCGGCTTTGCTTCCCTTTGTAGTCTGTAATAGTTTGCAAGCCCTGCCACATCCAACGAGCATCGGAGCCGGTGTAGTACGATTCATTCTTCGTCCTGTATTGGCGCTTTGCCTGTCGGATGGTTAATCGGGGGGCATAGCGGGATTTCTTATAAGCTTCCAGGTTGGAGTCCCTCTCCTTGAAAGCGGCATCTCTACCCTTTAACTCAGTGCGGATGTTGCCTGTAATCCATGGCTTATGGTTGGGGTATGTACATATGGTCACTGTGGGGACGACGTCATTGATGCACTTATTGATGAAGCCAGTGACGGATGTGGTGTACTCCTTAATGCCATCGGAAGAATCTCGGAACATATTCCAGTCTGTGCTAGCAATACAGTCCTGTAGCTTAGCATCTGCTTCATCTGACCACTTTCTATTGAGCGAGTCACCGGTGCTTCCTGCTTTAGTTTTTGCTTGTAAGCAGGAATCAGGAGGGTAGAATTATGGTCATATTTTCCAAATGGATGGCGAGGGAGAGCTTTGTACACATCTCTGTGTGTGGAGTAAAGGTGGTCTAGAGTTGTTTTCCCTCTGGTTGCACATTTAACATGCTGGTAGAAATTGGGTCAAACGTATTTGAGTTTCCCTGCAATTAAGTCCCCGGCCACTAGTAGTGCCGCCTCTGGATGAGCATTTTCCTGTTTGCTTATGGCCGTATACAGCTCATTGAGTGCTGTCTTAGTGCCAGCATCGGTTTGTGGTGGTATATAGACAGCTACGAGAAATATAGATAAACTCTCTTGGTAAATAGTGTGGTCTACAGCTTATCGTCAGATACTCTACCATAGGCGAGCAAAACCTCAAGAATTCCTTAGATTTTGTGCACCAGCTGTTGTTTACAAATATACATAGACCGTCACCCCTTGTCTTACCAGAGGCTGCTGTTCTATCCTGCCGAAAAACCTTAAAGCCCGCCAGCTGTTTGTTATTAATGTCGTCGTTCAGCCATGACGAAACATACGTTTTACAGTTTTTAATGTCCCTTTGGTAGGATATGCATGATCGTAGTTCGTCTATTTTATTATCGATTGATTGTACATTGGCTAATAGGACCGTTGGCAAAAGGTAGATTACCCTATCGGTGACGGATCCTTACAAGGCACCCGGATCTTCGTACTCGATACCTCTGTTTCTTTCTCCTGCGAATGACGGGGATGAGGGCCTTGTCGGCCGTCTGAAGTAAATCCTTCCCATCTGAATCATTGAATAAAAACTATTCCTCCAGTACGGGGTGAGTAATGTCCTGATATCTTGAAGATCTTTTCGGTCATAAGACACAGTGGCAGAAAAATTACGTACAAAATAAGTTACAAATAATGCAACAAAAACATACAAAATACCACAATTGGTTACGGGAGCGTAAAACGGCAGCCATCTCCTTCGGTGCCATTCTTCTGAATCAGATGACCTGGCCTCCACAATCACCCGACTTCAACGCAATTGAGATGGTTTTAGGATGAGTTGGACTGCAGTGTGAAGGAAAAGCAGCCGATAAGTGCTCAGCATATGTGTGAACTCCTTGAAGTCTGTTGGAAAAGCATTCCTCATGAAGCTGGTTGAGATAATTCCAAGAGTGTGCAAGGCTGTCATCAAGGCAAAGGGTGGCTACTTTGAAGAATCTAAAATATATTTTGATTTGTTTAACACCTTTTGGTCACTACATGATTCCATGTGTGTTAATTCATAGTGTTGATGTCTTCACTATTGTTCTACAATGTATAAAATAGTAAAAATAAAGAAAACCCTTGAATGAGTAGGTGTGTCCAAACTTTTGACTGGTACTGTATATATTTTACAGTTTATGGGCAATATGATATGATAGTTCTTTACAATTAGGCTAAATGTCTTATAAATGTCCTATGAATATAAAATTATAAAAAATGACTCAAGAGCCATACGAGTCTAGTAATATATCTCTGATATAAACTCAGCAAAAAAAGAAACGTCCCTTTTTCAGGACTCTGTCTTTCAAATATAATTTATAAAAATCGAAATATCTTCACAGATCTTCATTGTAAAGGGTTTAACACACTGTTTCCCATGCTTGTTCAATGAACAATAAAAAATTAATGAACATGCACCTGTGGAATGGTCATTAAGACACTAACAGCTTACAGACGGTAGGCAATTAAGGTCACAGTTATGAAAACTTAGGACACTAAAGAGGTCTTTCTATTGACTCTGAAAAACATCAAAAGAAAGATGCCCAGGGTCCCTGCTCATCTGTGTGAACGTGCCTTAGGCATGCTGCACGGAGGCATGAGGACTGCAGATGTGGCCAGAGCAATAAATTGCAATGTCCGTACTGTGAGACGCCTAAGACAGCACTACAGGGAGACAGGACGGACAGCTGATTGTCCTCGCAGTGGCAGACCACGTGTAACAACACCTGCACAGGATCAGTACATTCGAACATCACACAGCGGGACAGGTACAGGATGGCAACAACAACTGCCTGAGTTACACAAGGAACGCACAATCCCTCCATCAGTGCTCAGACTGTCCGCAATAGGCTGAGAGAGGCTGGACTGAGGGCTTGTAGGCCTGTTGTAAGGCAGGTCCTCACCAGACATTACCGGCAACAACGTTGCCTGTGGGCACAAACCCACCGTCGCTGGACCAAAAAAAAAGATCTCTTCACAGACGAGTCGCGGTTTTGTCTCACCAGGGGTGATGGTCGGATTCGCCTTTATCGTCGAAGGAATGAGCGTTACACTAAGGCCTGTACTCTGGTGCGGGATCGATTTGGAGGTGGAGGGTCCGTCATGGTCTGGGGCGGTGTGTCACAGCATCATCGGACTGAGCTTGTTGTCATTGCAGGCAATCTCAATGCTGTGCGTTACAGGGAAGACTTCCTCCTGCCTCATGTGGTGCCCTTCCTGCAGGCTCATCCTGACATGACCCTCCAGCATGACAATGCCACCAGCCATACTGCTCGTTCTGTGTGTGATTTCGTGCAAGACAGGAATGTCAGTGTTCTGCCATGGCCAGCGAAGAGCCCGGACTTCAATCCCATTGAGCACGTCTGGGACCTGTTAGATCGGAGGGTGAGGGCTAGGGCCATTCCCCCCAGAAATGTCCGGGAACTTGCAGGTGCCTTGGTGGAAGAGTGGGGTAACATCTCACAGCAAGTACTGGCAAATCTGGTGCAGTACATGAGGAGCAGATGCACAGCAGTACTTAATGCAGCTGGTGGCCACATCAGATACAGACAGTTACTTTTGATTTTGATCCCCCCCTTTTTTCAGGGACACATTATTCCATTTCTGTTAGTCACATGTCTGTGGAACTTGTTCAGTTGATGTCTCAGTTGAATCTTGTTATGTTCATACAAATATTTACACATGTTAAGTTTGCTGAAAATAAACGCAGTTGACAGTGAGAGGACGTTTCTTTTTTTGCTGAGTTTATATCATACTAATGTACTACGTACATTCACTTTAATGTTGTTTTCTGTCTTTAGTTATACTTATGTATGTTGGAAAACATCTCTTTTGGCTCTTCAGCGAGCTGTCTGAAAATTAATAGTCTATGCAGTAATATAATATTTGTGTGCAGATACAGTGCCTTCAGAAAGTATTTAACCCCTTGGCTTTTTTGTTGTGAAACAGCCTGAATTGAAAATGGATTACATTGATATTTTGTACCACTGGCCTACACATAATACCCCCTAATGTCAAAGTGGAAGTATATTTTTGAAATTAACAAATTAATGAAAAATTAAAAGCTGAAATATCTTGAGTCAATAGTTTTTCAACCCTTTTGTTATGGCAAATTTTCACATAATACGTTTTTTTTTAATGACTACCTCATCTCTGTATCCCAACACATGCACTTATCTGTAAGGTCCCTCAGTCGAGCAGTGAATTTCAAACACAAATTCAACCAGAAAGACGAGGGAGGTTTTCCAATGCCTCAAAGAAGGGCACCTATTTGCAGATAAAAAAACAGACATTGAATACCCCTTTGAGCACGGTGAACTTATTAATTACACATTGGATGATGTATCAATACACCCAGTCACTACAAAGATACAGGCGTCCTTCCTAACTAGTTGCCGGAGAGGAAGGAAACACCTCAAGGATTTTAACATGAGGTCAGTGGTCACTTTAAAACAGTTAGAGTTTAATGGCTGTGGATGGATTAACAACATTGCAGTTACTCCAAAATACTAACCTAAATCACAGAGTGAAAAGAAGGAAGCCTGTACAGAATAAATATATTCTAAAACATGCTTTCTGTTTGCAAGAAGGCATAAAAGTAAAACTGCAAAAAATGTGGCAAAGAAGGAACTTTCCAACACAGCACATCACCGAGTACCACTCTTATATCATATTTTCAAGCATGGTGGTGGCTCCATCATGTTATGGGTATGCTTGTCATCAGCAAGGACTAGGGAGTTTTTAAGGATGAGAAGAAACAGAATAGAGCTAAATCCGAGAGGAAAACCTGGTTCGGGCCGCTTCCCAACAGACACTGCGAGTCAAAGTCACCTTTCAGCAGGACTATAATCTAAAACACAAGGCCAAATATACACTGGGGTGTCTTACCAAGACAACGTTGAATGTTTTTGGGTGGCCTAGTTACAGTTTTGACTTAAATCAGATTAAAAATCCATGGCAAGACTTGAAAATGGATGTCTAACAATGATCAACAACGAACTTGACAATACTTTTTTAAAGAACAATGTGCAAATATTGCACAATCCAGGTGTGCAAAGCTCTTAGAGACTTACCCAGAAAGACTCACAGCTGTAATCGCTGCCAAAGGTGATTGAACCATCTATTGACTCAGGGGGTTGAGTACTTATCATTATATACATTATTTTTATTATTATTATTATTATTTTTTACAAATGTTAAAAAAATTCTTCCATTTTGACATTACAGAGTATTTGGTGTAGATTGTCAGAAAATTACAATTAAATCCATTTTAATCCCACTGTAACATAACAAAATGTGGAAAAAGTCAAGGGGTGTGAATACTTTCTGAAGGCACTGTAACTGCCACCACTCAACATTCATGGCACTGCAACACACATTAAGTTTGAGGCCTGGCGTTCATACAGTAGGAAATTCTTACTAAAGATACAGTAGAAGACCAGCTTCATTCTTGGTCTGGAGAGCACCACTGATATCCTTCTGGGTTTAGTGACATTTATGAGTAAGAGAATGATACTGTACCTTTGCCATCTACCTCTCCTGGACGTGGGTCCCTTGTTGTATCTGTAAGGACACATTCAGTGACCATAAATGTAACACTCATCTTATTCTGTGAGCATACATGTCATAAATGATACAGAATGATATCAATAACCTCAACTAATGATGAGCATTCAAAGATATGCCAAACAAACCCAACTGTATGCCGTTTCTTTTGTGCTCAGTGGTCTACCTCATGATCCAATCGATAGCCATCAAGAAGTGAAATGGTGACAGTGGATATCCCTGTCTCGCACCAATCAGCACAGCCATAACTAAACTGTTATAAATTGTTTGAATATGAGTGGTCTACATAAATATCACACTCCAAGTACTATGACATACGGCCTGTAGTTTGATAAGGCTGAGACAGTGGGTATAGATCCTGCTGCGGCTACCACTGGAAACTACATGTTGGGTGACACAATACGTACGTGATACGCTGAAGCCGAAAACTCCCTTGTAGTCCTTCAGCAGCTTCTTCAGCAGAGTGCTCTTTCCTGCCCCTGAGGGGCCACTTATGATAACAGGCCTGGGTCCTGACATAATACTGACGCAAAGGGAGAGAGGGATTGAATACAACGAAAGATTTTGTTACAGGACACGTGTGGCTATGATATGCATAATAACAAAATGATTCTTACGAATTGCATCTTTCTTTCTTGGTTGACTGAACTTTAGTAATTTCCTGCAGAGACAAACATGTGAGAAAATGTATGTGAGACCACTAACGACTGACTCAAATTTTGAGAATTCTACTTTGTCCCTATTCTACATGCAGACAATTATCCTCTCTTCAATCTCACCTCAATAAGAACACTTTGCAACTTCTCATAAGCCTCCTCTAAGTCATCATTGACAATAAGCATGTCAAACACTCCAGGCTCGTTGCCTAAAATAGGAAAGTGATAAAATAAGGCATAGCATGGATTATTATTGGTTTCATCCATATTTTCCAAAGATTTGCAGTACAACTATGTCTATATGGGACAGTAAGGGGGACCTACTGAGCTCCATGTCAACCCGTGCTGCCTCCAAACGCTTCTGCAGACTCTCCTCTGTCTCCGTATTTCTGTCCCTCAGACGCTTTTCCTGTACACATCAATTGCCCCTAAAGCTATTACAATATCTACATTTCAAGAGTACATTCATACATTTCAAGAGACTCATGTCACTAGCTCAAGGATGACATTTCCAAGGGCTAGCATATGTGACCCGTTTCAAGATGTCGCACGTCACTACTTTGCAGAAGAAGCATTTCAATGTTGTTGTTTTTTTTAACCTGTTAAGGATAGAGGGCGCTATTTTCAATTTAAACGGCCTCGTACTCTATTCTTGCTCGTACAATATGCATATTATTATTACTATTGGATAGAAAACACTCTCAAGTTTCTAAAACCGTTTGAATTATATCTGTGAGTAAAACAGAACTCATTTTGCAGCAAACTTCCTGTCAGAAAGTGAAAAATCTGAAATCGAGGCTCTGTTCCAGGGCCTCCCTATTCATTTGCTTGAAATCTATTAGTATACATGCACTTCATACGCCTTCCACTAGATGTCAATAGGCAGTGAGAGGTGAAATGGGGAGTCTAGCTTTATCTGAGGTCAAACGAGAGGTCTTGGAATGACATGACCCCAATTTTCTTTGTTCAGGAAGGCGCGGGAAGGACATCAGCATTGGCTTCTGAAAAGCTTTCGTTATAGACGGCTAATATCTCCGGCTTTGATTTTATTTGATAAATGTGATAATATCATCGTAAAGTATGTTTTTTCAACATAGTTTTATCAGATTATTAAAAAAATTTCGGGAGTTTTGGTGTGTTCCGTTCTCTGCGTTTGGTGACGATGGACAGCTTCGAGCCACTTGGCTAGATTTGGTTGCTAATTCAACAGACGAAGAGGACATTCTAAATCCAAACAACTATTATTCTGGACAAAGGACCCCTTGTACAAGATTCTGATAGAAGCTCATCAAAAGTAGGACCCATTTATGATGTTATTTCGTATTTCTGTCGAAAATGTTTAGTATTATTTTCCGCACAGATTTTGGGCGTTGTCTCGCTATAACGTAAGCTGTATGTCGTACTAAAGTTATTTTTAGAATTCTAACATGGCGATTGCATTAAATCAAAAAGCGTTTTTGGGCAGAAATGCCTTCTTGAACATGTGAACTTTCATGTGCTTTAATAGCAAACATCTGTAAATACTAATAAACATTTTCAATTACAAGCCTAGTTGGTTTAGCCAATGAAAAAGAGAAGGAACCTTCCCACTTGCCATGATTGGTTCAGATAATGGATGGGTTGGACATGCTGAGAGAGGAGTTCGGATTGGTTTGCCATGTAGCCCACTTCTGTCTATAACATGAGCTGCTCAGTATGTGTAGTAGATCATCCTGGCTTTTTTGAAAGACAATGTTAGCCATAGAGAAGTGCAAAAGTGTGGCTACTCCTCTCAACAACATTGTTGCCCCGAATTTAGCAGACGCTATTGACAAAGATCAGTGGGAAAAGGTTGTGATGGACTGACATTACTTTCTGCACACGGTTGACCGGAGTGCCTTGACACAATAACGGGCCAAACAAGCTATAACTAGCTACAAACCAAATGGAAAATACACGCTTCTGTGAAGCATTCCTCCATATATACGGGTAAGAGTCTAGCTACATTTTCAGATATTATATGTTTCTAATTTGGTCAGAACGTCATTTTCTTTGCAAGTTAAAGTGTACTAGTGAAGGTTAGCTTGCTGGCTCGTGTATGATATGTGTAGTAATATTATTCGTATCTCAGAAATATATTTGCATTACTAGTTATAGCCTAATGTTAGCTAGCTAGCTAACATTGAAACTAGTTGGTTAGCTTTATCTACCTGCAAATTCATACTCAAGCATTTCATGGGTGGTAGCTAGCTATGCCAATTGCTTGTACTGTAGCTATGGGTTGGGAATATGGTTCATTGTTTAGCTAGCTAGCTAGCTAACTACCTACATGTTGAAACAAAAGACTTCACTTTGCAAGAGAATGATTACATGACCCATCAAGTTAGCCAGGTGTGTCTGGGGGAGATTACAGCCATCTATTATATTTAATGAATATGTGTACATGTGTAGACAATAGTGACCCATCCACTTAGCTAGATGTGGCTGGGGGATGGGTATAGCATTTCCTTCACATGACCCATCAATTTAGACACGTTTCTGGGTAAGCATAATCTAATAATTAAAAAAAATATATATTATATTTTTATCTGGACACTGAAAGTGTCACGCCCTGACCATAGTTTGCTTTGTATGTTTTATGTTTTGGTTGGTCGGGGTGTGATCTGTGTGGGCATTCTATGTTGTATGTCTGGTTTGTCTATTTCTGTGTTTGGCCTGATATGGTTCTCAATCAGAGGCAGGTGTTTTGCGTTGTCTCTGATTGGGAACCAAATTTAGGTAGCCTGTTTTGTTTTGTGTTTTTTGTGTGATTGTTGCTGTTCGTGTGTTCATCTGGTCTGTGTTCACTAGTTCGGGACTGTAGCGTCTTCGGTTCTTTCTGTCAGTTTGTTGTTTTTGTTCATTGTTTAAGTAGCCTATTAAAATATGGATTATCATCACGCTGAATTTTGGTCCTCCTCTCTTTCACCCGAAGACGATCGTTACAGAAAGTCAGATTAGGATATAGACCAAGGAATAGATAATGTATTTTTACCTGGAGTTTTTACTTATTGTAGGCTACTACTTTCACCACTTTTAGTCTTGAAATCTTTGGTTAAGAGATGGGTGGGGCTAAGGCTTAAGAGGGTGTGAACGATGCGGAATAGGTGTAGACAAAGAAGAGCTCTCCGCTATTGTAGGTGGACCAAAACATTCAAGGGACATTTTCTCAAAAGTGGGGTTACAAGTTTATCAAATTTCAAAGCAGAATAACGTTCCCATTCTTCCTCATCTGCAGTGTATGATATACCATTTTGTAGCGCCGAGTCTCTACTTTTATCCAATAATAGCGGTCCAAGCACAGAACATTCAGGAACGCCAAAATACACAGTAGTACCCTTTGCGTTGTATGATTGTGGACTTGTTGCAGAGTTTACAGTCGCTCAGCCATGATAGTCTGCAATCCATTGTGACATATGTCTACACCTCAATAGGAGTATATCAAATGAGGTTCTTAAATGTTTCACAATGGGCCATGCTGACTATTGCGGCTCGGAACTCTGAATTGGGCATTACCAGGATCTCTATAGAGGGGGGCTGGATAGAGACATAGATAGGGTCCAGGTCAGTCTGCTTGATGTTCCTCACTCCCTGGATGTCCACATCCAGAATGCAGATGAGACCATTGGCCCGCACTTCGTCTACAGAAGACTTGCTATGTAGAAAACAGAAGATATAAGTAATGTTCATTCATTGTTTCACAGTTCCATTGAACAGCAGAGACAAGGACATATGCATCTCTCCACCTGGATATGCACAGTAGGCTTACAACATGGGGGCTTTTAAACAATAAATACGGACAGCGTAAGAGTGACACCTCACACCAGTGACTATTCCTCACATGCTCCAGTATGACTAGGCTAGGGGATAGTGACATTAATCCTAACACCAAAAGCAGGGTCCAGTGGTTCTCCGTTAGCGTCAAGACGTATCCTCAGCAGGGGAGGGACAGATTAAACATGACACTGCAGGTCACGAGCTCTACGGTGGCTCCTGTGCTATCTGGATATGTACAATGGAGGATAAAGCTAATTCTGTCCCAGGGATCACAATGGACCAGCTCTTAAAGGAGAAGTTCCCTTTTCTTTTAACCAAGTCTGTATTTTGGATGTAAATGGCATGTTATAGAAGAGTCCAGACTGTTTTATTGCGATTTCACTTGGTTTTGAGAAACCTACCCCAACCAGCGATACAGTTCCTCATGCCTGCTCTGCAGTTCCAGGGCGTGAGTAAAACAAGCTCCCAAAACACCCGAATACATCCTTTAAAAAAAAAACTGCAACACCCTCAGTATGGTGATGCAGGTCTTTAGATGATGTACACATGAAATTGGTGTCATTCCGAACTTTATCCTTAACTTTGTGTGACTCGAGCGGTTTCCCCTCCATCTATGATACTTCTCTGTGCAGCCCGTGCATGCGCACTTGGAAAAGCATGTCTTGAGTTGCACAGAATATAATATAATGTTGCGGATACATTTTTTAATGACACAATTTCATGGGTAAAACATACTGAGAGCGTTGCCGTTTCTAATAGGGAGTATTTGTTTGAAGTTTCTTTAGCTTCTGTATCCACGCCCAGGCACTGCAAAACGAACAGGAGGAAGTGTATCGTGGGTTGGGGGGGGGGTACATTTCTCAAAACCAATTTGGTTAAAAAGTGAACTTCTCCTTTAAAGTGATCTATTCAATCCCGTGACAGTAGAATCACTTGTGGGTTCTAGTCACTAGTGGAACAATTACTGTACTTGTTTATTTAAAACCCAATGAACTAGCATAGTCACCGGAATTTTGCAACTCTGACTGTAAGACATTTTGATGTCAACAGAAAGTTATCAAAATGTACTCTACCTTGTTCCATACAGGTTCCCTGAAAACTCTGCATTCTCAATGTATGTCCCATCGTCAATATCCTCCTGCATAGCCTCCCTGTTTGAGAAGTGGTAATCTTCAAATAGACCGGAGAGGAGAATAATCCGTTAATTGCTGAAGCCAGCATTTAAAGTTACAAAATCAGAAGTGAAAACCAGAAGTTACAAAACCAGCTTGATTAAAAGCCTGGAGAGCATCACTGATATCCATCTGGGATTACTAACATGACTGAGATGGGTTTACTGACGCGAGCTGCGTTTATGAGTGAGAGAATGTTACTGTACCTTTGCCATCTACCTCTCCTGGACGTGGGCTCCTTGTTGTATCTGTAAGGACACATTCAATGAGCATAAATGATCAACATCCATCATCGACATCCAGTCATACAGAATGCCATCAACAACCTTAACCTTATGTGCATTCAAAGACATGCCAGAGAACCCTAACTGTATGCCGGTTCTTTTGTTTTCAGTGGTCTTCCTTGCAGCCAGCAAGAAGAGGAATGGAGATGGAGGACATCCCTGTGTCACACGGATCAGCACAACCATAACTAAACTGAACATGGGATGGTATACAGAAATATCCCACCCCAGGTCCAATGATGAACAGCCTATGCTTGGATAGAAATTGGATGCACTAAACCAGACCAAAGTCCTATGACAAACGTGGCCTAGAGGTAGAGAAGGCTGAGACAGTAAGGACAGATAGGGCCAGGCAGGATATTGGGATAGGAGTCAAATGGCGTGTGAAGCACACACGTACGTGATACGCTGAAGCCAAAGACTCCCTCGTAGTCCCTCAGCAGCATCTTCATAAGAGTGCTCTTTCCTGCCCCCGAGGGGCCGCTCAGAACAACAGGCCTGGGTCCTTCCATAACACTGGAGAGGGAGAGAGGAAATACAGTAAAACACCCTCTTCTACTGTAAAATTTCCATAACACTGGAGAGGGAGAGAGGAAATACAGTAAAACACCCTCTTCTACTGTAAAATTATGTACATTTAGATTTATTTTTTTTACATTCACCAATGCATTTGCTACACAAATAATCTTAAACTAATTTAATGGAGCCACGCAATCCGTTTTAGACACTTTGGGATAATTTAGGCATGACCTTTTTTGGGACAAAAATGCTTCAGTTAGTATTTGGTGGCACCAGCCAGGTAAACAAAACCAAAGCATGGATTGTTGTCTCTCTTTGTACAAAGACTGCTTATAGGGTAGTCGAAGTCTGTGCACGGTTGTGTAACAATAGTGACCTTCTATGCAAAGTAGCGAAGACTGGCGTAGCCTTTCGCTGTTCAGTAGCCCACCACTGTCTAGCCTGCCACTACCACAACCAGGAACAGATATACCAAACAAAAAGGAATGAAGCACACTCAAGATTTATTCTGTAGCCTTCAAACTTATTAAGTCAGGCCCTGGCTAACTCCACTCGTAGGAGCCAATCTGCGTAGAGTGCTTGAAAGCTAACCAGCTAGCGAGGCCTATAGCTAAGCAGTTCTTCCTCTGGCCTTAGGCTCAGATGCTAACGTCTAATCCACTGATCCAGTGGATTTAATGGCTACGCTACGATCAGACATGGGGGGGGGGGGGGGGAGAGCCATGTGACTGCACATTAGGACCACACAATGAGTGTCAATTAAAGGGTCAAACACAAAAACCACAAAAACCTCAAGAGAAATTGCGTTTTCTACCCCTGAGTGTTTAATCTAGCTAGGTGGTCATAATCACTACTTTCATTTAGATCATAGATGTGCAGCTATTCCGGTAACACTCTGTCAGCCCTATGGGAATTATGCAATTCTTCCACGAAACCAACATTAGGTTCACAACAAATTCATCACATCAGCAATAGCCCAACTCAACATTATACAAATGGGTAGACATGTGATTTGATGGAGCAGGTTGGATGATAGGACCTTGTAAGAGGGATTAGGCCTATATTTCACAGTCCACTACAAACAGATGCCATGCTCTCGAGGCGCATTTAAAAAGGCCTTTTAATTAAGTCAATCCAGGTCAATGAGGATGATTGCATAGGAACTGGTCCAAATGGAACATCAGGTACAGAGCTGGGTCAACACCCTGACAGTCTATCTGCCAGAAGAAAGGCGTATTGGTTTGTCTATTGTGACTCGGACAATAAGGATATTCCCAGATATACACCATGTTCAAATAGGTGCGTTTCAAGTCAGTCAGTAGTGGTGGCAAAACACTGCAGGTAATGTCTGAAGCTCTTCATCCTATTGGTGAAAGGATGTTCTTGCTGACTTTAGACTCAGTGGCTAATCAGCCAATCTGACCTATTTCGAGTCCTGTTTGACTCCCTATATCAATGAGGTCGTGACCATTCAAGGATGTTTCCTTCGGAAACGCACTGAAGGCTGTCAAACTCTTTACTTATTTCATTGGCGTGTATACCAGCCTTAACTCTAAGAGATCCGTAGATCATTGAACCATCACAACCCCAGATTCCTGTCTGCTGACCTTAGTTGGGCATTTCATGAAAACAACAGACCAGACCGGCCATAATTGAATAAATGAGTTAAGGGTCTATTGTCTACCCCTTAAGATGACTCAACTTTACAAAGACAACATACTGTAGCTGTTACTGATGTTAGATCTAATCATTGTATAACCTTTTCAAATATACGTTGTCACTATTTCAGGGGAATCCTACTAACGCGTACAACTTATGATCTCCAGGGTACGTCAACAAAAGAACATTCAAGGACTGCACACTTGTTAATGAATTCCAAATGTCGATGTGGAGTCCATAAAAAGCAGTTAGTTGTACATTAAGTAATTGCCAGGTTACATTGATTACTGAAGACAGACCTCAGTTTCAACTTGATGTACTGTATAATAGCTATGTATATTAGCTATGTCCTACTGTATATTAGCAATGTCCTACTGTATATTAGCTATCTCCTACTGTATATTAGCCTACTGTATATGTCCTTCTTACAACTTTAAAGTTGTATCTTTGTCTTACCTTATCTCAGTGGCTGTACTGTGTGGCTGTAGAGAGGATGTCTCGGATGGATTGGGACAGAGGAGAGAGCTTTACCTGGGTGTGTGTTTGTCAGTTGCTGGTAGGTGTGTGTCAGACTGATTGACATAGACAGCTTACTGACAGCCTCAATTACCACCTCCTCCCGTCAGCTCATCAGCCAATCGCATGCTGGCATGCTGGCCTTGTTTATCTGAGCCGTCCAAACAGGTAGCGCCTTAATTACTTCAAGTCAAGTTGGCTTCTCGGCTCCGTTTTTTCTGATTTGTCACAATGTATCACTGGTCAATCAGGTTGTCATCCTCAGCTCTTGGCTACCAAACCCTGTTTAATGATAAACTTCTTAATGAAGGAGGAAATGTGACTAAAGGGAACAAAAGGCCACACCATCATCCACTTTAGTATACACAGACACAGTCAAGAGATAGAGAGCTTGTTTGATTTAGTAGATTTGCAGTCTGTAAGTGAGAGGTGGCTGTGCTGGCATGGTTGGTGTTACATGCAACACTGGTCTCACATAGAGGATGGGTCCAGATTAGGGTTGTGGCGGTCTTGACATTTTGTCAGTTGGGTGATTGTCAAGCAAATAACTGCCGGTATCACGGTAATTTACCGGAATTAACATAAACACATTTAGCATCTCCTAGCTTCCATGCATAGCCTTCCATGCATAGCCATCTACATTTTAAAAAGTATTATAAATCCATGTAATATAGCCTACACTTTTACAATAAATCCATTATTTATTTTAGACAGGTCTAAAGAAACATGATATGAAGAAAATGTAGTCTATTTCAGAAGAACATAATTGCACACTCTGAATTGTCCTTATGTTAGGTCCTGATCTGGCTATGCCATATTATCAAAGCTCAGGCTAAGACCCAGATGCACACACAGGAGGCGGATAGTAAGAGTCTCAGAGTTTATTACAGTACAAGGTGCAGGCAATCGGTAGGTCAAGGCAGGCAAAGAGTCGTAATCCAAATCAGAGTCAGGCAGGTACAGGACTGCAGGCAGGGTCAGGACAGGCAGAAAGGTCAGAACTGGGAAGACTAGAAAAAGCTAAAACTAGAGCACAGGAAACACGGGAACACGCTGGTAGGCGAACTGGCAACAGACAAACAGAAAACACAGGTATAAGTACATGAGGTAATGGGAGACACCTGTTGGCGGTTAGAGGCAATCACGAGACAGGTGAAACAGTTCAGGGTGTGACACATATGGCTGTGGGCTACACTACTTCATTTAGCAGAAAACGTTTGCTTAGAATTCCTTGGCATTATTTTATAGTATGAAGAATACAATTGAACATAGCCGGATAAAATACAAAGGATATTTTCTCCAAACGAGTTGAGGGAGTGCAGCTATTCAGTGTTGAGCAGTTAACAAAGAAACAGGCCCACCTATATACTTAATTTAGTTATTTCTAGTTATTTCTGCAACTTTAGCTGTGATACAAACATTAGGCTATATGTTTCGATTTTTAATACATTCTAAGGCTGCATGATTGTCACGATCGTGTGGCGGATTGACGGACCAATACGCAGCACTTGGAAAATAAGCCATCTCCTTTTATTTAACGAAGAAGGCACACGAAACAAAAACACTTAAACACTAAACAAAACAACAAAACGATCGTGAAGCTAAAACAACGATGTGCACACACTGGCTACAAACGTATCACATAGACAATACTAGACATCTACACTCAACACAAAACCATACACTACAACCATTAACCCCTTTATCAAATAAACACCCAAAACAACAAAACATAAACATTACCCATGTCACACCCTGACCTAACTACAATAATAAAGAAAACCAATAATACTAAGGCCAGGGTGTGACATAACCCCCCCCTTGAGGCGCGAACTCCGGGCGCACCATACACAGTCTAGGGGAGAGTCTGGGTGGGCTTCCTTCCACGGTGGCGGCTCCGGCTCTGGTCGCGGTCCCCTCGTCACCACAGTACCTAACCACCTCCTATGCTTTCTCCAAACGACCCCCCTCCACATGAACCCCATTGCATTCAGGGGCAGTTCCAGACTAAGGGGCAGTACCAGGGTAAGAGGCAGTACCAGGATCAGGGGCAGTACCAGGGTCAGGGGCCGTACCAGGGTCAGGGACAGTACCAGGGTAAGGGGCAGCACCAGGGTAAGGGGCAGCACCAGGGTAAGGGGCAGCACCAGGGTAAGGGGCAGCTCCAGGGTAAGGGGCAGCTCCGGACTGAGGAATGGCAGCTCCGGACTGAGGGACTGCAGCTCCGGACTGAGGGACTGCAGCTCCGGACTGAGGGACAGCCCAATGCTGGCTGACAGATCTGGCTGCTCATGGCTGGCTAACTGATCTGGCTGCTCATGGCTGGCTGACGGATCTGGCTGCTCATGGCTGGCTGACGGATCTGGCTGCTCATGGCTAGCTGACGGATCTGGCTGCTCATGGCTAGCTGACGGATCTGGCTGCTCATGGCTAGCTGACGGATCTGGCTGCTCATGGCTGGCTGACTGATCTGGCTGCTCCTGTCTGGTTGGCGGCTCTGGCAGATCCTGTCTGGTTGGCGGCTCTGGCAGACCCTGTCTGGTTGGCGGCTCTGGCAAATCCTGTCTGACGGACGGCTCTAGCGGCTCCTGTCTGGCTGGCGGCTCTAGCGGCTCCTGTCTGGCGGACGGCTCAGTGGGCTCATGGCAGACGGGCGGCTTTGCAGGCTCATGGCAGACGGGCGGCTTTGCAGGCTCATTGCAGACGGATGGCTCAGATGGCGCTGGGGAGACGGATGGCTCAGATGGCGCTGGGGAGACGGATGGCTCAGATGGCGCTGGGGAGACGAGCAGTTCAGTCAACTCTGTGCAGACGGCAGACTCCTGCCGGCTGAGGCGCACTGTAGGCCTGGTGCGTGGTGCCGGGACTGGTGGCACCGGGCTGGGGACACGCATCTCAGGGCTAGTGCGGGGAGCAGCAACAGGACGCACAGGACTCTGGGGACACACAGGAGGCTTGGTGCGTGGTTTAGACACTGGTGGTAAAGGGCTGGAGACACGCACCATATAGCTAGTGCGTGGAGGAGGCACTGGTGGTACTGGGTTGGGGCGGGGAGGTGGCGCCGGAAATACCGGACCGTGCAGGCGTACTGGCTCCCTTGAACGCCGAGCCTGCCCAACCTTACCTGGTTCTATGCTCCCCGTCGCCTGACCAGTACGGGGAGGTGGAATAACCCGCACCGGCCTATGTAGGCGAACCGGGGACACCATGCGTAAGGCTGGTGCCATGTACGCCGGCCCGAGGAGACGCACTGGTGACCAGATGCGTTGGGCCGGCTTCATGACATATGGCTCAACGCTCAGTCTAGCCCGGCCGATACGTGGAGCTGCAATGTACCGAACCGGGCTATGCACGCGTACAGGAGACACCGTGCGCTCTACTGCGTAACACGGTGTCTGCCCGTACTCTCGCTCTCCACGGTAAGTACAGGGAGTAGGCGCAGGTTTCCTACCTGACTTCGCCACACTCCCTTTAAGGCCCCCCCCAAGAAATTTTTGGGTTGTACTCACGGGCTTCCAGCCTTGTCTCCGTGCTGCCTCCTCATATCGCCTCCTCTCGGCTTTCGCTGCCTCCAGCTCTTCACGAGGGAGGCGATATTCTCCAGGTTGATCCCACGGCCCCTTACCATCCAGTATCTCCTCCCATGTCCAGAAATCCTTTATGGGTAGGTCCTGTTGCCTTGTTTTCCGCTGCTTGGTCCGATGGTGGGTAATTCTGTCACGATCGTGTGGCGGATTGACGGACCAATACGCAGCACTTGGAAAATAAGCCATCTCCTTTTATTTAACGAAGAAGGCACACGAAACAAAAACACTTAAACACTAAACAAAACAACAAAACGATCGTGAAGCTAAAACAACGATGTGCACACACTGGCTACAAACGTATCACATAGACAATACTAGACATCTACACTCAACACAAAACCATACACTACAACCATTAACCCCTTTATCAAATAAACACCCAAAACAACAAAACATAAACATTACCCATGTCACACCCTGACCTAACTACAATAATAAAGAAAACCAATAATACTAAGGCCAGGGTGTGACAATGATGTGACTCTAATGATCATTTGAAAAAGAAAATATGAAAAGCATGAACTCTGCTTTGTTTGCACACACTCTGTCTCACTTGATAATTCCTTGAATTTCCCGGCGGCATCCCCTTTGTGTGGCTGTAATGCCCGCAAAAAAGAAATCCATGGCTTTTGCGGCCGGTGGCTGAATATAATCATTATAATTCCCTTCTCCCGACTGCGTGCTCCTCTCACCTCTCACTCACATGGCTCTCTCAGATATCTCAATTCTTATTAGCCAATGCCCGTCACGTGATCAGGTCCTTCTCACAGTCTACAAGTGAAGACAAACATTGGGGAAGCAACTGCAAATTCCGGGGTGCACATTGAAGATGTTGGAAGAACTGTCCACATTTACTTTTCGTCAGCCAACAAGATGAGGAGGGCTAACAGACAACAAAAGCATTAGCCTATGTCAATCGACTATCCTCTATAGTACAAAAGTCCTATTCTATTGGTTAATTGTCCTTCTCTGTGAGAAAAAAATATTTAAAACATAGTCTGGGATAGTTGTGGGACGCGATAGAACCCAAGTTAATACAACCACTAGCATCAAAAATCAGCTGAAAGCAATGAGGCTGATGCAACAGATCAGAACGTTTAGCTTAAAATGTTGATGAACTGTTAGGCTATTTCTTCACATTATTAACGCAGCAATGTGCACGAGGCAGAAGGCTATCAGCGCGAATGTTCCAAAATGCTATCAACTAGCGGGAGAACACCATTCTCAAAAGTGACCTCAAATGCGGTTATGCATGTAATGCTTTATTGTAAAGGTGGATTTTTATGGTGAAAATGATCATCCCCAAACTCACCGCCTATGTATGCCAGTCAGGCTCTACACCGGTTGGAAAGCGGATGAATGTGCTTAATTTTAAGACGTTATTTGGCCACTTTAATTGTGATACAAACCTTATTCGAAACATACAGGCCTACGGGCTAGGCTTACATGAGGTGTACAACTATGATTTGAAAAAGTCCCTCAAAGAAAGGCATGAGCTGTTTCTTACCGTACGGCACACAAGCAGGGCATCATTCACAAGTGATCATACATCATTCACAAGTGATAGGCTAATATTGTCACCCATCAGGCTAATCTTGATTTAATCTTTTCTTTACATATACTAAATAATATATGTTTGAATTTTGTTTTGATTTACAATAGACCATTATCATGCACCGTCTTGAAACGGAGCAGGGGGGAAAATATATGTAATCTATGCACTTAAATAGCGAATGGAGGACGCTTTTCCCGTGGTTCATTTTCATGCCGGCCTGGTAGGCTATACTCCTGTTGTAAAGAGAAGCAATGTGCTTAATATTAGGAAAGTTAAGAAATAAATATGAAGTGTTTGATTTAGATTTTTGAATAGATTCGCATTGATGTCAGAGTGATTCGAGGGACAATAGAGTGCTGAGTACCTGGCAGTTTGGTAGGCTACTAATGACCATCAGCAGCATCAGAGCTTGCAGAAGCCTAGTTACCGTGAAGAAACGGCCACGTGGAATTTGACTGCGCTCGTGACTCGTGACCGCTGGTAAATTGTCATCATAACAGTCCCAGTCCAGATGCTCCTTCCCCTCGGGTCCCCCACCCGTCTCAGGTGAGGTGATGGTATGACATGTGTTATTACATGTGACACTGGTATCTAACTCAATTCCTGGAGGGCAGAGTGTCTGCGTTTTTTTTTCACTCCTCCCTTGTAGTTAATTGATTAATTAAGGAATTGATAAGTTAGGAACTACCTGGTTGTCTAGGTCTAGGTGATAACAACAACCAGTAGACAAATAGCTTTTCCCGGGAATTGAGTTTGACACCCCTGGCATATAGAGGATGGGTCCTGACGCTACTGAAGCGTCATTGTGAAGACTCACCTTTTACTCTGCTCAGCCCATGGAAATAGTCCCCCCCCCCCTGGCTTCATTCGCTCTCTGTCCATCCCACCCTACTGCCCTACCAGGTCAGACTCCTTAGCTCATATCCTTTGTCTTGGCAGGAGCAGTGGACGGTCAGAACATGAAAAAAAGCTCTGAATAATAGGATTTAATGGCTTAGTCTTGACCTGACCTGACCTGGGCTGGCTAATCCTGAAGTAACCCATTTGTTTCTTAAAGGACAATTGCATAGACATACAGTATATCAAGGCTCCGGACTGGACAGATCGACATGCAAGGAGCTGCTTGGCTTTTTATGATGGAACAAATCACACCATAGATAAGGGCAACAGGTCAGAACTATATCATCGAACTGTGAACATCATTTAGATCAAGAGACTTTGGTAAAACTTTATAAAAACTTTCATGAATAAGAATGAAGGAACTATTTATGAACTATATAAGTATTTCATTTTTTTGTAAAAGTACAATTCACAAGCGTAACAATAATAATTTACAAAGCGTTTAAACATGTATAAGCATTTATAATTGTTTACCGGTATTCATGACAGTTATTATAAAGTGTAAAAGCGAGATTATGGTTTTGATCTCTAACATTGTACACACATTGACTCTAAGGCCGGGATTAAATCCGACCATGGGTTATAGGCATTGCAGCTTTTAAAGTCAATTTCCAATTTGAGCCGACACATGCAGCTCTACCGTGAACACGGGAACATTGTCTTTAAATGTCGCAGTGCCTATAACCCTCGATCAGATTGAATCTGGGCCTAAATCAAAAATCAGTGGAATAAATGTTTTTCAATGATATCGTTAGTGTAGATATTTTTTGGGATATATATTTATGCAATAACCATCTTTTTTAAAGACACATTGTTTTTTTGTAACATTGATTAATTACACTTTGTACTCCTGTACAAAGAAACACAACCTAAACGACAAACACAAAATAATTAAATCTCAAAATATGACAATTGCTATGTTCGCACTTTCCTCCCACCCTAACTAACCAAAAAAGCATGACTTTATAAGAACATGACCGTAAACACAACGGGAGTGTTAATCTTTTTCACATACACAATTGAAAACATACACAAAACTATTTACATGTGCTTTATCTTGATAAAAACAGACAACTATTATTTCTAAAAAGAGTATACAGAATATTATAATAGTCCAGAGTGATCGAAATTCATCTGAAAGCTTTCTTTCAGTGCCTGAGCGCTGAGAATACTTCAGTTCTTGTCATTTATTTCATTTACGTATATACCTTATGGTGATTAATGGATTGAGCACAGAGTCCTCCTCTTAGAACTGTCCTGGCTCACTAAAGGTGGAGGTGAGCTCGGTACAAACCAACACCATCCAGCTGGGCAAACCAAAGGTGAAATGTCAAACCTAAAACGTCAAAGGACATGAGGACTGATCGTTGTGCAATACCCAATCATGGGTACCATCTATTCATGAGGTGCGCCCCTACTCAGTTCGGAAGGTGGGTCTGGGGGATAGGTTAAGGTGCAAAGACAAGGGTGATCTCTGACAGGCCAGCTGCCCTTATGTCCCCCTCAAAGGTCTGTGCTTCACTGGCCCCGCCGGGTTACAGATACACCCGTCTCAGGTCCCCAGGTGAAGTTATGGTGTTACACTGTGGACAAAGCTTCTTAGCCCCCTAGAAGACAAAACACAGCCATGTGTGACTGCTTGACAGAAATACCATTTGTTGTATGTAATATTTCGAATATCATGCTTCTTAGCTTAGCATTATCTGACAGGATTTCTTTCCGTTTTTCTTTATTCTTACCAGTGTGCGGAGCCAGCACTCCTCACAGTGGACGTGCCAGCACTGGATGGAGGTGAGGGGTGTAGTGTATGTGTCCTATAGGGACAGGCACACAGACAGACATACAGACAGAGAGAGAAACAGTATGGGATTACAGTGCTACACAGTAAAACACATTCCACATTCTGTCCTGTTCCCGCTCTGATTAAATGGGAGACAGCTGTCACTAGATGGCGCTACCTGTCTGTGTCTGCTGTATTAGTGCGGCTTGAGAGGATGGATGAGTGGATGGATGAGTTAAGTAGCTAGGATGGATGAAACAGCTACCCCTTGACTTTTTCCACATTTTGTTACATTACAGCCTTGTTCTAAAATGAATTAAATCGTTGTCCCCCCTCATCAATCTACACACAATACCCCATAATGACAAAGCATAAACTGGGTTTTAGATTTGTTTAAAATGTATCAAAAATGAAACACTGAAATATCACATTATCACAACATCACATATTCAGACCTTTACTCAGTACTTTGTTGAAGTGCATTTTGCAGTAATTACAGCCTCGGGTCTTCATGGGTATGATGCTACAACCTTGGCACGCCTGTATTTGGGGAGTTTCTCCCATTCTTCACTGCAGATCCTCTCAATCTCTGTCAGGTTGGATGGGGGAGCGTTGCTGCACAGCTATTTTCAGGTCTCCCCAGAGATGTTCGATCGCGTTGAAGTGCAGGCTCTGGCTGGGCTACTCAAAGACATTCAGAGACTTGTCCTGAAGCCACTCCTGCGTTTTCTTGGCAGTGTGCTTAGGTTCGTTGTCCTGTTGGAAGGTGAACCTTCGCTCCAGTCTGAGGTCCTGAGCGCTGTAGAGTAAGGTTTTCATCAAGGACCTCTCTGTACTTTGATCCGTTCATCTTTCCCTTGATCCTGACTAGTCTCCCAGTCCCTGATGCTGAAAAACATCCCCACAGCATGATGCTGCCACCACCATGCTTTAAAGTAGGGATGGTGCCAGGTTTTCCCCAGATGTGACGCTTGGCATTCAGGCCAAAGAGTTCAATCTTGGTTTCATCAGACCAGAGAATCTTGTTTCTCATGGTCTGAGAGTTTAGGTGCATTTTGTCAAACTCCAAGCAGGCTGTTATGTGCCTTTTACTGAGGAGTGGCTTCCGTCTGGTCACTCTACCATAAAGGCCTGATAGGTGAAGAGCTGCAGAGATGGTTGTCCTTCTCAATGGTTCTCCCATCTCCACACAAGAACTCTGGAGCTCTGTCAGAGTGACCATCGGGTTCTTGGTCACCTACCTGATCAAGGCCATCTCCCCCGATTGCTCAGGTTGGCCGGGCGGACAGTTCTAGGAAGAGTCTTGGTGGTTCCAAACTTCTTCCATTTAAGAATGATGGAGGCCACTGTGTTCTTGGGGACCTTCAATGCTGCAGAACATTTCCACTACCCTTCCCCAGACCTGTGCCTCGACACAATCCTGTGTCGGAGCTCTACGGACAAGTCCTTTGACCTCATGGCTTGGCTTCTGCTCTGACATGCATTGTCAACTGTGGGACCTTATATAGACAGGTGAGTGCCTTTCCAATCAATTTAATTTACGACAGGTGGACTCCAATCAGTTGTAGAAACATCTCAAGGATGATCAATGGAAACAGGATGCACCGGAGCTCAATTTTCGAGTCTCATATTAAAGGGTCTGAATACTTACGTATATAAGGTTAAAAAATATATATATACATTTGCAAAAATATCAAAAAAATTGTTTTCGCTTCATCATTATGGGGTATTGTGTGTAGATTGGTGAATCAATTTTAGAATAAGGCTGTAATGTAACAAAATGTGGAAAAAGTCAAGGGGTCTGAATACTTATGCAGAGTAGCTGTGATACATTCCTCAAAAATCCGGATTAAATCAATTGTTCAATTGGAATGTGCTTACTTTGGGTCTCATAGTGTGTTTAATTAGTTAAATGAAAGGTTATCAGTATACAATTCAGTACTTCCGTTGAACTAGATTCCTCCCAGTGCTGCTATACTAACTAGCCTGGTCCCAGACGTCTTTGTGCTCTTATCCAACTCAATTGTCCATTGTCAAGATAAACAATGATAATGGGTACCAAGGAGTTGGCATGACAGCACAAACAGGCTGGGATTCAGGCCATACACTCACCATACAGATGAGACATTTGTATCTGTCTCCTCTGGACATCTGCTTCTCTAGGTCTCGTATCCGAGTTTTTAGTGCATCGAGCGTCGTGAGTGCCGAATCCTCAGAGACCCTGAACACACACACACACACACACACACACACACACACACACACAGTGAGAGGAAGGGAGTGAGGGGGACAAGAGAAGAAGAGGCCAGAGTCATTTATAAATCGAAGACGGATGAAATGATTAGCTGGTAGACATGTACATAGAGAATGAATTTTAGGAGCAGTCACATTGCCAGCATTCACTGTCTCATTTATCATGGGAAGAGACAACAGTGCTGAGAGAGGGGGAGGGCAAGTACCACACACACACAGGCACACAGGCACACTCACATTCATACACACTCAGTCACCACCAGTCGTCCTCTATGAGTTGAGCTTGATTTATAGATGAGCTTAGGGGAAAGATAGAGTTTAGGTTGGGATTTTTGGGACGGTTTACAGTACCACGTAGTTAATGGTAATGTGGAACATTTTCACAATTTTATTTTCAGAACTTACGTCTCTATGTCACTGTTTTTACAGCTCCTGTGTAGGGAGATTATGCTGTTGTCCAGTTTGTTGCGTTCTCCGTTGCTGGTGGATGGACATCCTGTAGCAAAAGAGGACTATCGTTTTAAATTGGGACACCCCCCAATCATTACAGTTCTTCTCAATCACGTACAAGCATTTTTTGGGGGGAACAATGTTGTTGATTTTCAAAAACAGAGTCCACAAGACACAGAACTCTGTGGCCTTTCGCAAAACAGTAAATGCGTTTTCAAACTGTGGTTGCCTTCTCAAAACAGAAATACATTCATCAAAACGATAGTATAGCATCAAAATTGCAAATGCATTCATCGAAAGAACACAACTGCCTGCAAAAAAAGATTACCGCATCAATAACTACTTAACTCTCGAGTCCAAGCAGAGGAAACAGAAAGTTAGTCTGTTTTAGAAATCCCAGTAGATCAACACATTTTCTGTGCAGTCAGCAAATCCTCATAATCAGAAGTAAAACGATGCAAAGATGCAGAGTTATGGGCAATTACTCTCCTTTTATGCATATTTCACCAAACAATTTCATACACATCGAATCAAGTATTACTCCAGGTAATAAATAAAAATAGGATTCATTCATCGGTATCATCACAATCCAATTCTAAGTATTCAATACGAAGGGTGGTTTGCTCAGCGTTTTGTAGACTTTCCATTGGCGCACAGAAACACAACAGAAATAAGGAATGGAGGAACACAGCTGATATGAATGTATAGGCCTAAATCCCAAGCTCTATAATAGAAGGTCCAATGTTTGAGATGAGCACCCAAAGTTACTTAGACATAACCCAATTTCATTCTCTGCAACTCTCCATGTCTGCAATATTGTAAAAAATCATAGCAATAAATCTGTCCCCATTGACTAGATCTTTCCATGTACTGTACATGCTATGGCGCTGATGGGATGATTTAGAATTTTGTATAGTAGTATTTACTGATTGACGGAAACAATGAACACAATTGCACACATTTATCTTCTGATGAAAACAATGTGTTAATATTCTGTGACGAAAACACTTAAAGGTGCAATATGCAGGAATCGATCCGCCATTTCCTGGTTGCTAAAATTCGAATAGTTCGCCTAATTTCAGTTTATGTGACAAAACAAGCAGTCATTGTATAGAGTATAATTGTACCATCTAAACCAATTTTTGGGGGCATTTTTAGCTATTTGAAAGTCAAAAAACGTGAACTAAAGAACGGGACGCATAGAAATAGCGAACATCGAACATACCTACCGCTTCTTAGACTCGCTTTCAATGACAACGAGAGATCTATAACTCTCATTTCTATGTGAATTTGGTCGGGCCGCCCAAAAAGTTACACATTGTAGCTCTAACAGCGAATTTTGCATTCACTGCTGACATTTGTATTTAATGGTTTGCAAAAGGTGGTCAAAGATATGCAAGTTGAGGAACCAAGGCAAGAAAATGATCAAAAGTTGTGTAAATCTATTTGATCATTGCTGTTCTGCTTTAGATACATTTCAACACAGATCCAAAAATGACTTGTACACAATTGAGAAAAAGTGTAATATCCAACTAACGAAGTACTACACATGAACTCAATCGAGAAACCACATGTACTGGTACTGTAGCTGTTCTCACCCTCATTTGTCCATTTCGAATGTTCCAGAGTTACTCTGTTGGACAGAGTTCCAACACTGAGAAGCAAAAGTAGGATCGTATTTAGAACTAATAAGACAGTTAATGCAGATAATAATAACAACACAAAAATGAGGCAGTGTTGTGTAGTGATGGAACATAGAAACAGGCCATGGAAGTACCGCCTGTGATGGTGCGTACTTTAAAACAGCCCCCCTCAGTGCTTTCCTCTCCTCCACCTCCCCAGGCTCCCGCTGTGAACAGGGGATGATGTCTGCCTCTGTATATCTGGATCACCAGGCTAAGGAAACACAAACATGCAGTGGAACCATAGAAATATACATGGTCGAATGGATGTTCCAATTGAGGGGAATACGAGCACTTTATGTGATGTCCAGCATTTCTCACCGTAGGTTCATTTCTTCTTTCTATGCCTGACTGTTGCTGCATTCAACAATGGCACATTGTTCCCTTGTTGAATTATTTGTTCTGTGTGCAACAATGTAAACCTCTTCAATGCTGACACATTCTTGTCAATCATGTGGAATTTCGAAGATTGGTCAATTAGAAGGATACTGTGCTCTTCCGTAGTCCGCGGTGTCGTCTCCATCAACGTCCAGGTCAGCATCACTGTCACCGCGGCCCTCATTAGATGTGCTGCTGCTCACAAATACCGACCCTGAGGAGAGCCTCATTATTATCTCCATCCCAAATGGCACTCTATTCCCTATATGGCGCACTACTTTTGCACTGTAAAGGGAAAAGGGTTCCATTTGGCACATACCCTCTCTGGCATCCTCACTTTCACCTAGAAGATTCTCACATGGTAGACGGTGTCATGTTGACTATTGAGTGCTAAGAGCAGATGCTCAGGGCCAATGAGAGGTGAGCCGTTTTTGCCTGTCTAAGGCCATTGAAAGGTGACACTTGAAAACCCATTTTTCAGTAGTAAATTATGAAAACCACATAAGATTTCTCCATGTCACCTACAGTATCTCCTCTTTTCTGCCACAAGGGTTAAAGAATTCCGGGAACGTTCCCAAAATTCCCTGGTTTTCCAGAGAACCTGGTTGGAAGATTCCTGGAATTCGGAGGGGAATATGATTTCTGGAATACCTGGAAATGTTGGAATCCTATCTGCAACCCATATACACTGCTCAAAAAAATAAAGGGAACACTAAAATAACACATCCTAGATCTGAATGAATGAAATATTCTTATTAAATACTTTTTTCTTTACATAGTTGAATGTGCTGACAACAAAATCACACAAAAATTATCAATGGAAATCAAATTGATCAACCCATGGAGGTCTGGATTTGGAGTCACACTCAAAATTAAAGTGGAAAACCACACTACAGGCTGATCCAACTTTGATGTAATGTCCTTAAAACAAGTCAAAATGAGGCTCAGTATTGTGTGTGGCCTCCACGTGCCAGTATGACCTCCCTACAACGCCTGGGCATTCTCCTGATGAGGTGGCGGATGGTCTCCTGAGGGATCTCCTCCCAGACCTGGACTAAAGCATCCGCCAACTCCTGGACAGTCTGTGGTGCAACGTGGCGTTGGTGGATAGAGCGAGACATGATGTCACAGATGTGCTCAATTGGATTCAGGTCTGGGAAACGGGCGGGCCAGTCCATAGCATCAATGCCTTCCTCTTGCAGGAACTGCTGACACACTCCAGCCACATGAGGTCTAGCATTGTCTTGCATTAGGAGGAACCCAGGGCCAACCACACCAGCATATGGTCTCACAAGGGGTCTGAGGATCTCATCTCGGTACCCAATGGCAGCCAGGCTACTTCTGGCGAGCACATGGAGGGCTGTGCGGCCCCCCAAAGAAATGCCACCCCACACCATGACTGACCCACCGCCAAACCGGTCATGCTGGAGGATGTTGCAGGCAGCAGAACGTTCTCCATGGCATCTCCAGACTCTGTCACATGTGCTCATGTGCTCAGTGTGAACCTGCTTTCATCTGTGAAGAGGACAGTGGCGAATTTGTCAATCTTGGTGTTCTCTGGCAAATGCCAAACGTCCTGCACGGTGTTGGGCTGTAAGCACAACCCCCACCTGTGGACGTCGGGCCCTCATACCACCCTCATGGAGTCTGTTTCTGACCGTTTGAGCAGACACATGCACATTTGTGGCCTGCTGGAGGTCATTTTGCAGGGCTCTGGCAGTGCTCCACCTGCTCCTCCTTGCACAAAGGCGGAGGTAGATGTCCTGCTGCTGGGTTGTTGCCCTCCTACGGCCTCCTCCACGTCTCCTGATGTACTGGCCTGTCTCCTGGTAGCGCCTCCATGCTCTGGACACTACGCTGACAGACACAGCAAACCTTCTTGCTACAGCTCGCATTGATGTGCCATCCTGGATGAGCTGCACTACCTGAGCCACTTGTGTGGGTTGTAGACTCTGTCTCATGCTACCACTAGAGTGAAAGCACCGCCAGTATTCAAAAGTGACCAAAACATCAGCCAGGAAGCATAGGAACTGAGAAGTGGTCTGTGGTCACCACCTGCAGAACCACTCCTTTATTGGGGATGTCTTGCTAATGGCCTATAATTTCCACCTGTTGTCTATTCCATTTGCACAACAGCATGTGGAATTTATTGTCAACCAGTGTTGCTTCCTAAGTGGACTGTTTGATTTCACAGAAGTGTGATTGACTTGGAGTTACATTGTGTTGTTTAAGTGTTCCCTTTATTTTTTTTGAGCAGTGTACTTAGGGTAGTGCTTTCTTAGGTAAGGGAGCGCAAATTCAGCCTTATAGATACTGCAGCATAATCTGGACTGAAAGGTCCAGTGTCTTTCTATCCGCCACCCAGTCACATTATCCACCCCACTGCACCAGACCCAAGACCCAGTCAAAGGGTCACCCAGTTACCTTTAAACCCCCCCAGCATGGATGTCATCTGTAACCTCCTCCGCTCCCTCCACTGCACCCCCTCTCCTCCCAGGTCCACCAAAATGTCCTGGAAAGACACACAGACACGTATGCATGAAGAAGCCACGCAGCCAGACACAAACTCACAGACACACACACCATTTTGTTTTTGCCTAACGCAAATGCATATGTCATAGCCCTTGGTTGTCACTGATGTATCTCCTAGGGGTAACCTAAGGTACAGTAGAAACATGGCAACACTGAGCCTAATGGGCAGCAAACAATATCAGGGGTTTAAGCACAGATGGGCACAACACTCTTTTAACCTGTTTCAGGACCAATTCACCTGCCCTATCCGTCATCAATCTTTCTAAGACATCCAGTACGGTATACAATATGACGGCTGCCAAGGAATAGCTAGGCTTGCTGTCGCGCAGGTTAGCATTTTTATCATGAATCTTGTTCTGGAGGCAGCTTTGCAGTGGTCACTAGCTGGCACAGTCACAAAAGTCATAAAATCATTCATTACGCACACCATGCCCCTATTCCCACTGATTGTATTTGTATATACACCCAGCAAAAAAAGAAACGTCCTCTCACTGTCAACAGCATTTATTTTCAGCAAACTTAACATGTGTAAATATTTGTATGAACATAACAAGATTCAACAACTGAGACATAAACTGAACAAGTTCCACAAACATGTGACTAACAGAAATTGAATAATGTGTCCCTGAACAAAGGGGGGGGGTCAAAATCAAAAGTAACAGTCAGTATCTGGTGTGGCCACCAGCTGCATTAAGTACTGCAGTGCATCTCCTCCTCATGGACTGCACCAGATTTGCCAGTTCTTGCCTTGAGATGTTACCCCACTCTTTCACCAAGACACCTGCAAGTTCCCTGGCATTTCTGGGGGGAATGGCCCTAGCCCTCACCCTCCGATCCAACAGGTCCCAGACGTGCGCAATGGGATTGAGACTCGGGCTCTTTGCTGGCCATAGCAGAACACTGACATTCCTGTCTTGCAGGAAATCACGCACAGAACGAGCAGTATGGCTGGTGGCATTGTCATGCTGGAGGGAGGAGGATGTCTTCCCTGTAACGCACAGCATTGAGATTGCCTACAATGACAACAAGCTCAGTCCGATGATGATGATGATGCTGTGACACACCGCCCCAGACCATGATGAACCCTCCACCTCCAAATCGATCCCACTCCAGAGTACAGGCCTCGGTGTAACGATCATTCCATCAACGATAAACGAGAATCCGACCATCACCCCTGGTGAGACAAAACCGCGACTCGTCAGTGAAGAGCACTTTTTGCCAGTCCTGTCTGGTCCAATTGCTGGATTTGAGCCCATAGGTGACGTTGTTGCCGGTGATGTCTGGTGAGGACCTGCCTTACAACAGGGCTACAGGCCCTCAATCCAGCCTCTCTCAGCCTATTGCGGACAGTCTGAGCACTGATGTAGGGATTGTTCATTCCTGGTGTAACTCGGGCAGTTGTTGTTGCCATCCTGTACCTGTCCCGCTGATGTGATGTTCAGATGTACCGATCCTGTGCAGGTTTTGTTACACGTGGTCTGCCACTGCGAGGACGATCAGCTGTCCATCCTGTCTCCCTGTAGCACTGGCTTAGGCGTCCTGAAAAGGACGTTTATTTTTTTGCTGAGTTTGTGCCCTTTGGTTTCCATTGGGGTGTCGATTATTGTTACAATGCCTGTTAGTGCGTGTGAGTACCTGTGCTGTGTGTTTTGTGCTTTTTGTGGATTTTGCAGATGGTTACGGTCTCGTCCCGTGTGTTAAGCATTGTGCGCGTGTGTTATATATTCAAGGTACACCTCGCTCTTTTGTTTGGGTTTCAACCCTGTGTTTTTGTTAGGTGCTTGTTTGGCATTCGTCCCCGTGCCTTGGCACGCCGTAATTTTGGGTATAATACAAAATACTTTTTACGCATTCCTGCGCCTGTCTCCCGAATCATTCATGCCAACCTTACAAAACCAAACCCTAACCTTAACCACCCTGCTAACCCGAATGGCTAACCCTTACATTAATTTAAGAACAAAAAGCACTTTTTTTCATTAATTTGTACAATAATGCCAATTTTGACTTTGCAGCTGGCCTATCTAAGGGGAAATTGTTCAGTTTTGCATCCAGGACAACACTCATGACAATACATTTCTACTTGCTACTGTCGCCTACAATGCAATGCCAGTTACTATTTAAGAATATACCTGAACTTCGTCAGCTTTCCTCCTCTTCAGCTTGCCGATCCTGACTGAAAGAGCACCCACACAGACAGACATGTAGAGAGGGTTAACTAGAATATGTCCGTAGAGCTAAGTATTAGCAATTGGCTGCACAACTCCTTATTTGGAGTGAATGAGCAACACATGGTACAGTAAACACCCACATAAAGACCCGAAGGAAGGAGGTAAAGTAGAGAGGTATTGCTTCTGCTTTCTAACAATGGGGCTAAACATGAAAGACGCTCCTAATAATAAATATAGACCGGAATACAGACAAATACATGCACAAGCACGCACACGCAGTCTTGTATAACTAACCTTGTGGGGACACACAATGCAGTCCCATTCAAAATCCTATTTTCCCTATCCCCTAATCCTAAACCTAACCCTAAATCTAACCCTTAAACTAGCCCTAACCTTAACCCTAACCCTAGCTCCTAAACCTAACCCCAGACCTAATTCTAACCCTAACACTAATTCTAACCTTAACTCTAAACCCCCCTAGAAATAGAATTTGACATAGTGGGGACTAACAAAATGTCCCCAGTTGGTCAACATTTGTGTTTGTTTACTATTCTTGTGGGGACTTCTGATCCCCACAAGTATAGTTAAATACGTCTGCCCACCCACCACACACACCCCCACACGCGCACCCACACACACACACCCTATCCTACCCCCACACACTCAATGACACACACAATAAGAAACATAACACAGTAGAACAATAACTGTGAACGTCTCTTTTAAAAAAAAAAATGTTTTCTTAACTGCAGATTGCCTATGGGGACATTAACTTTTAGGAGATTGTAATTTCAGTAGGATGACAGTAGCCACCAGGGACAGAGAGCCACTAACCATGACCCACCCGGATAATGAGGGTTAAGGAGATGGTAATAGATGAGGGTCTCGGGTGTGTCCCAAATGGCAAACTATTCCCTTTATGGTGCACTACTTTGGACCAGGGCCCATGAGGATCTGGTCAAAAGTAGCACACTATACAGGGAATAGGGTGCCATTTGGGAGCCATTGGGGACGCAGCTCTTGTCAAACGGACAAAAAAAAGACAGGCTGATTAACTAACAGCTAGAGGAGGCCACTCTTCTCCCTGACGTCTCTTTAGAAACTCATTATACTCTACTGTATAATCTGTCATAAAAGCTAGTAGACCTCGACAAAGCCAACGGAGACCTATTCGCGTTGGAGATAGAGGAGGAGGAAAGGTAGGTTTCTCTACTGGATACTGGACAAACCATGGTTTCAGAAGGGACTACTTATACACGTGTACTGCACAGCAAAGATATGGCGAACGATCAGCAGACTACGAGCTACAATGTGGAAAATTGCTCTTGTCTAAAAAAAATGTATGTGTTTATGGTTGAAAAATCAAAAGTCTGTTTCCCAAAATATATAATTTATTTTATAAAAAATAGTCTGTGAGTCTATTCTGTGAGAATAGTTCTCAATATAATTATTGGGGTATAAAGTCGGCCATATTGTGGCTCGTGCCTCTTACCAGTTTGTGTGCTGTCTGGGGAGTTTCGTTGTGGGGATGAAATGGGGTGGGTTTGGCGTAGCACCAGCACCAGCGCCAGCGGAGGTAATCGACTGTTAACATATCACGAGGTGAAAGGTCAAGGGGTTAATAGATCCTCTGCTCGTGTTGGTGCTAGGTCAAAAAGGGACACCTCTCAGTGACAGTTGTAGGGACAGTCAGACTGGTTGCTCAGTTGCCCCCAGTTCATTGCCTCTTCTAACAATCTCCATAAATATATCCTACCCGATGACTGGCCTTTTGAGTATAATTTTACAGCCAAATACCCCATTGCAAAAGCAGCAACCCAACTACCCCACCCATCGGAACCGACAAACAGCTCTTCTTGGAAATCACATTTATTTCTGACCACATACCATTCAGTCTTGTATGTCTGTTGGTCCTCACACGAAGAAACGTCTGCAATAAGAAGAGAAGATAAAACTACTCACAAAAGAACCGTCAAATGTGTGTGTGTGTGTGTGTGTGTGTTTGTGTGTGTGTGTAGTGAAGCGCCTACCTGGTATCTGTCTGAGTGGGGGTCTTCAGGTGGGCAGGGGGGAGAGGTGGGGGATCCCCCCTCACGTTTAATGTGCAGAGATAGTGAGAGGGACTGTGGACAAAGCACAGAGTCAAAGAAAGGTGTGGGTATGTGTGTGCGTGTGCATGTCAGTGCACGTTTTTTCCCACATTTTGTTACATTACAGCTTATTCTAAAATAGACTACATCATCCCCCCCCCCCCCCCCCCCCTATCAATCTACACACAATACTCCATAATGCCAACGCGAAAACAGGTTTTTAGACTTCTTTGCAAATGTATAACTTTTTTTTTTTACTGAAATACTGAAATAAGTATTCAGACCCTTTGCTATGAGACTTGACATTGAGCTCGGGTGCATCCTGTTTCCGTTGATCATCCTTGAGATGTTTCTACAACTTGATTGGAGTCCACCTGTGGTAAATTCAATTGATTGGACATGATTTGGAAAGGCACACACCTGTCTATATAAGGTCCCACAGTTGACAGTGCATGTCAGAGCAAAAATCAAACCATCAGGTCAAAGGAATTGTCCGTAGAGCTCAGAGACAGGATTGTTTTGAGGCACAGATCTGGGGAAGGGTACCAAAACATTTCTGCAGCATTGAAGGTCCCCAAGAACACAGTAGCCTCTATCATTCTTAAATAGAAGAAATTTTGAACTACCAAGATTCTTCCCAGAGCTGGCTGCCCGGCCAAACTGAGCAATCGGGGGAGAAGGGCCTTGGTGACGGAGGAGACCAAGAACCTAATGGTCACTCTGACAGAGCTCCAGAGTTCTTCTGTGGAGATGGGAGAAACTTACAGAAGGACAACCATCTCTGCAGCACTCCACCAATCAGGTCTTTATGGTAGAGTGGCCAGACAGAAGCCACTCCTCAGTAAAAGGCACATGACAGCCTGCTTGGAGTTTGCCGAAAGGCACCTAAAGGCTCTCAGACCATGAGAAACAAGATTCTCTGGTCTGATGAAACCAAGATTGAACTCTTTGGCCTGAATGCCAAACGTCACGTCTGGAGGAAACCTGGCACCAACTCCACGGTGAAGCATGGTGGTGGCAGCATCATGTTGTGGTGATGTTTTTCAGCAGGAGGGACTGGGAGGATCAAGGGAAAGATGAACGGAGCAAAGTACAGAGAGATCCTTGATTAAAACCTGCTCTACAGCCCTCAGGACCTCCAACTGGGGGTGAAGGTTCACCTTCCTACTGGACAACGACCCTAAGCACACAGCCAAGACATCGCAGGAGTGGCTTCGGGACAAGTCTCTAAATGTCCTTAAGTGGCACAGCCAGAACCCGCACTTGAACCCAATCTAACATCTCTGGAGAGACCTGAAAATAGCTGTGCAGCGACACTCCCCGTCCAACCTGACAGAGCTTGAGAGGATCTGCAGAGAAGAATGGGAGAAACTCCCCAAATACAGCTTGTAGCGTCATACCCAAGAAGACTTGAGGACTTGAGACTGTAATTGATGCCAAAGGTACTTCAACAAAGTACTGAGTAAAGGGTCTGAATACTTTTGTAAATGTGATTTTTTTTAAATAAAGAAATAAAACCTGTTTTTCCTTTGTCATTGTGGGGTATTATGTGTAGATATATGAGGGGAAAAAACGATTTAATCAATTTTAGAATAAGACTGTAATGTAACAAAATGTGCAAAAAGTCAAGGGGTGACCATAAGTGCATGTATTTACCTTTGAAGGCCCTAATGGATTGTCCCTCTGCACTGAATTAATACTGTCAAAGGGAAGACAGAAAGAACATTTAAAGGGTGCCCAGACAGGAAACAAATGCTACAATATTGAACATTGACACTGTTTATTGTTGCTTATTTTCCATGCCAGTGGTACCGATAGCCTATCTAATGTCCAAGGTTCACATACATGCGCACACAACACACAACACACGCACACACCTAGTACCCAAGGGCCATGT